>NW_026971802.1:0-46368 GCF_026151205.1 Bolinopsis microptera | reverse complement strand
AATTTATCCGCATAATTTATATGTCCTGTTTATTGATGATTCACCTGTTTGTGTCTTATTTCTTTGCGGAAATAAATTCCAATCTACAATAGTTAACAAACCACGTGCCTCAGGAATGGAACACAGACAGGTCACAGGAAGACCCGCTAGACAAGTTCAACCCCCTCCAAACTGTGCCAGCAGGTAGATAAGAACACTTTTAGGGTTTCCTTTTAGGGTTTTTATTTTTAATATTTCAAATCTTTTTTAGCCTGTTTTCATAAGGTCCTGGCACTTGCCTAAGAACTGTTATCTGCACAATTGTACATTTGCTTTCTTGTTTTGTATACAACTACAAGTACTAGTATTTATAATTTTAAAATCTAAAAGACTACTCCATCAGTAGGACAACTCTACACAGCTACGAGAACCCCCACCACACCCACCACGTTACCAGTCACGTGACCAGTCTCAACCGGGGCTTCCCTCCTTCTCTATCATACGGACACTTTAATTGAGGCAACAGAATTTCGATAATTTTCGATTATGAGAACTATGTGTTTTGGCCTCAGTATTTGATTCTGGGACAGGTTTCTGAGATGATTGCATTGATAAATTATATCTGAAATTTCGGTAAAGTCCTGCTAAAATGTTTGTGTAGTTAGTGGTCGCATGTCTTTTCGAATTCGACAGACGCAACCCCATCGATGCCCATGCCCATTTGTCCTAAAGTTGAGGAATAAATGGCTCTCAGACATGTTTTACACTGTTTCTTATTTCTAAATGACGATGATAATTATGCTATGATTGATACTTTATGAATTCAAGTTAATTTCTCAAAACCGGGTACTTATTTCTAATATCTACGAAATTAAATTATCTCCATTTCCCTAACACTAATTACAGAATTACGGAGTAAACAAGGGGTGGGGCAGCCCCATCGATGCCCATTTTTCCAAAAGTTGAGGAATAAATGGCCTCTCTCTATACATCTTATAATTTTTGTTCAAACAGAACAGAATGAAAAACAGTGGGTTTCGCGTTTTTGTTTCTCGTTAATCTAAACAAGTCTTACAAATTCACACATTATAAAATAAAATATGTGCTCTTTCTACTAGACTACTAGTGCCTACACCAATAAAACTTTGTGCTGATTACCTCTCTTAATGTTAAATATATATAAGGAACAGGTGTTAAATTTTACTGGTCGAAAGTCTCGACAAAATTCAGACAAGTTCAATTTGCTACCCCCTCAACAAGTCTTAACCCATTAGGGACGACGAGTTTTAAAGTTTGCCGATCTTGATGCCGTTTAACACACTAGGTCACTTTACTGCAAAAATGAGATATCCAAAAAAGCTAATCTGTATCTCGTTTACTTTAAAAGATACAGCTATGGTCGCATACGACCCACTCGTCCGGGTCGCAAACGACCCATCACGGTTTTTCGGCTTTAACTTCTGAAACAAAGACGTTAGGATAAAATAAAAACTGTAGCATAAGTTAAAACCATATGGTCAATACTGTGTGACTCTAACTTTTAAAAAATTAAGAATTTGGGTCATTAACGACCCACTCGGCTCACTTACTTATTACTACATATGTCCATGCAACTTCTTGAATTCAGCCTAATACATGATATAATAAGTGCAAAATCGCCTCTCAGCAAGTGATAATCATCATAAACTGCGAAAAATCGGTTAAATGGGTCATTAGCGACCCACTAGGACCACAAAATTGATTAATTAAATATAATGTTGTCAAACTTTTACAAATATTAGTATAAAAACATGTTATATCTTGGTCATTACTCCTGTACGTTGATTTAACTTTTAAAATCGATCAACTGGGTCAATAACGACCCACTCGGAAGTTGAACCACGACATTAATTATCAGTATCATGCTGTTCCACCATTAAGAAAGACACTTGTAGGTCTTAATTCCACGCAAACCACGGTGGATGACCAGTTTGACCACTAGCCCTCCTGAGATTTGGAGTCTCACCGTGATCTGCAGATCACGTTACCCAATCACTGACGAATAATGGGCAGAATTGGGTTGATAGGTAGGTGAGTTTATCAGCTGTTAGTACACGACCGTAATGTCGTGAGACAGCAACCAACATGCCTATCTTTTCCCGATTCATAGAACGTCCAAGAAGAACTGTACAACTGCTGGATTCAGATTTCAGATGGCTGCATCTACTCTCTTCGCAGCTTCCGTTCTTTACTTCTTAGGGGCCGTTCATATATTACGTAATTACTTATTGGACAATTTTTACGCCCCCTCCCCCCCCACCACATAGCTATTATGTCAAAAGTACACAAGCGTAATCATTCGGAAACTCCCCTCCCTCTAGGCCGATTACGTAATACTTGTTTTCGTTTTGAAAGCTGCCTCGTTGTTGTTACCCACAACGAGGTAGTTGTCTGAGAGATTGCAGGTTGCAGCACCGCCAGCCAAATGGGGGGGGGGGGGGGGGGGGGGGGTTTTCCTTGTCCTTCTTTACAGAGCTGTAGATGTAGCCATCTGAATGCAGCAGTTGTTTAGTTATTCTCGTACTTTCTAGGAATGTCAAACAGATTGGCATGTTGGATTAGAATATGCAATTTCACCACTCGTCTTTCAGTATTTACCCAAGGTTACAGGATATCTCGGATACTTCGTTCAGGGGATTTTTCTTGAGTGACATGATCTGATCACCGTGGGACCCTGGGTCTCAAGCGGTGGGTTGTAGCAGGTCGTTTACCAAGATTCGAAATTGACGAAAAAGGTAACAGAATATAATAAGCAACAACAACAGCATGACTATTATCTAGCAAGTTAGGAACGAGGGCCGATTTCCTTTTCTTTTGCGGCACGGCCACGATCCTTTCTGTACAGATGTCCACGCACCATAGTCAAGACGCAACTTCAGGCATGTATGCAGTCGTGTTATTCTCGCAGCTCTTTGATGAGTGATGACGGCCCTTCAGTTGGCCCTGGATCTCAGAAGGGCTAGTTGTCAGCCACCGTGGTTTGCGTGGAATTAAGACCTACGAGTGTCTTTCTTAATGCCAATGGTGGAACAGCATGATACTGATGATTAATGTCGTGGTTCAACTTCCGAGTGGGTCGTTATTGACCCAGTTGATCGATTTTAAAAGTTAAATCAACGTACAGGAGTAATGACCAAGATATAACATGTTTTTATACTAATATTTGTAAAAGTTTGACAACATTATATTTAATTAATCAATTTTGTGGTCCTAGTGGGTCGCTAATGACCCATTTAACCGATTTTTCGCAGTTTATGATGATTATCACTTGCTGAGAGGCGATTTTGCACTTATTATATCATGTATTAGGCTGAATTCAAGAAGTTGCATGGACATATGTAGTAATAAGTAAGTGAGCCGAGTGGGTCGTTAATGACCCAAATTCTTAATTTTTTAAAAGTTAGAGTCACACAGTATTGACCATATGGTTTTAACTTATGCTACAGTTTTTATTTTATCCTAACGTCTTCGTTTCAAATGTTAAAGCCGAAAAACCGTGATGGGTCGTTTGCGACCCGGACGAGTGGGTCGTATGCGACCGCAGTTAGTAAACAGCGTCTAGCTCTGTTTGTGAACATCTGATTATCACGGGCTTTTCATATGTCTCAAGGAAATCGTTGCCCGCAACTATTTTGTCCTCAACAAAATAAGCCTACATAAAGTTTAAATGTCCCAATCAAGGCAAGAAGTAAAGTGAAATATTTTCCAATTATGACGACTAATTAGCCTAATTATTTAGTTGTTAGTAATTAATTGGGTCTCGACTGGAAAGTCAATAATGTAGCCCAATAAATTTTGAGCATATGTGCGAAATATTCTTGGCGTCTAGTATTTTGGTTTGTCCTCTATAGCCTCTAGAAAAGGTGGGTCGTAAACGACCCTATCGTCCCTAATGGGTTAAGACACTCTCGACAAGATCATCTGTTGCTAGAATGGACAATCCCGATACAGAGTCCCACCATATCTAACTCAGGTAAGAAGCAACGTCTCGAAATTGATTCATGTGGAACTAGTGACTAGGTTATCAATTCATCTGATATATGCGAATATGCATCGCAAATTAAATCTTATGATGTCAGAGTTTTAACAGTTTTTCTTGGAAATGGAATCGAAAATCTTGACAAATATAGAATTATATAGATCACGCACCCCGGCCCTCATTACTAGAATGCTATCCAGTAATACAGTGGCCACTTTCACATCTTTGACCGCTTTTAACTTAATTCTTTAGTCGGATGATTGCAACCTGAAGTCTGATGTTCTATTTATGATCAGAATTCGCTCGAATAAGAATTACCTACGCGGTGGTGGACGCTGCCTACTTGGTGGCATACCACGGTGTCCTCCTGGACCCATCCTAGGTGGTAGCTAGGATGATCATAAATAGAACAGCTTAATAAGACGCCCTTTTGGGGGAGTAGGTCCCTTCGTTGGTGGACCTTGCGGTCCTTCTCTGGAATTATATTGGTTACCATTTTCAAGTTGAGGACCCTTTTTAGCTCCTGAAGGATTACTTGCGGGATGGGGTGGTGGTCGAATCTGAGGGGGTTGTTTATTATTCTGCTGTGTATGTCCAGGAGGAGGTAGTGGTGTCTCGCTCCGCCGCGGCTGGATAGGTTCAGGTTTTCTGACACCAGCATCCAAACTAGATTTTCTATCTGGTAGTGCTGGTGGGGTGTTGGGTGGGGTCTCATCAAATACAGGGGGGGGGCGAGGACGATTACGGCTCAGACTTAAACCTCTCTGATCAACCGACAGGACGTTGTTCTTGGCGGTGTTGAGATGACGGCTTGATCTGCCCTGTAATCTACGTTTCAGTGAACTGTCCATGTAAAGCCAAACAGTTGTGAGAACCCCATGCAGGACGCAAGCTATGTAAAGGCCTATGTAAAGATCCATGACATACCGTCATTCAGGTCATTTCTGTAGAACTTTAAGATTCCAAATAATATTGAACCCTGAATCCCAGATATTTTGTATGTTTATCAGACCGGTCAGTATGAAATTGTGCGACAGTGCGTAGTAAATCATGGCTTTAATCAGCAAACATTGTGTCTTGTTGATTTTATCTTTCGTTATCAATTATAAAATTGTAACCTTATTAAATCATTTTCATGGTTCGCCATATTTTTACGCCGATAATTTCTGCGATAGGACTATCCAAATCAGGCAACCATTGCATCAGCAACTGGAATGTTTCTAACGTGATTAATGCGGCGCCTCTGATCACTTAATTTTCTTCTTCTTCACTTAATCAGGGCGCAGTAAAATTATTACACCCCACCATTACCAGCAACTGAAATACACTTACAATTTCTGATTAATACTTGAATAGTCATTAGTCGGTACTCGGTATCATTGTATTTTGTCTGCAGCCTGTATTACCCATGTGCAATGAATGAAGCTTTGCAGTAATAGTACTCAGCAGCAGCCTGAACCTGGCTAAAAATGACAGAGCTCACGAGAGAATACTGTATGTGTTGGCGCACATAGCTATGTACAGTTGGAGGAGTATTTCAGGGCCACTCTCCAGTGAAGCCTCTCAGATACGAATGGCGTTCCAGCGTTCTATCTGCTCGTCTAACAGATCCTGTGGCAAGTTAATCGCTTAGCTCCGGACAGTCTATGCACGGTCCCTGCACGGTCCATGCAATAACATGAGAACACTCCATGCACGGTCCCTGCACGGTCCCTGCACAATGAACACTTGATAGTATAGCTGGTGTTCATATGTTACTGTGCAGGGACCGTGCATATACCGTGCATAGACCGTGCAGGGAGTGTGCAGGGACTGACCGTGCAGGGATCGTGCATCAAGTGTTTATTGTGCAGGGACCGTTCAGGGACCGTGCATGGAGTGTTCTTTTGTTGTTGCATGGACCGTGCAGGGACCGTGCATAGACTGTCCGGAGCTAAAAGACCAACTTCCCTACACGATTACACGATCAGAACAGATTTATCGTCTAAAACGATGCGTATGCAGTAAAATTATAACTTACATAGTATAAAAACCTGAGTTACAGATCGAATCTTCTGACTAAGCTTGCTAGACCCCTTCTTCTGAGTTGGTTATCTCCAGAACTGCTGATACTGCCATGTTGGAAGTGTGACAGTTCTTGCGTACACAATGCAACACTTGATGGATGAGACGAAATCAAGAAAATAGTGAAATTGTAAGGAATATGAGGAGAATAATATTTTGGGTAAGGCTTAAAGGTTAATGTACAGATACGAATGTTGAGCGTGCTATGATAATATGTTTTCTTGCTATAATAATATGTTTTCTCATTATGCAAATTATGATAATATGATTAACTTGAATTTAACGAAATTGTTGTCTGTATCGTCATACCTGTCTGCCGTTTATGTCAATGGAATCCTGGGGAAGGTAATGAGCCTTCACTTCACCTATCATCATTACCTTTACAACATCGTTAAAATCTTTCTTATCGTTACTATCTAATACTTCAACGGACTTATCTAATAAGTAATAATTCAATTAAAATTTCGGTAGATCCCTATGGTTGAAACAAACTGATAACAATCTGATAAATAATTGAAAGATTTATGGCGATTCCACCTATTCACTATGACAGTTAGATTACATTATATTATGTGAACTGCTAACCGGAATGGTGTCTCCTATTTCTTCTAAACACATCGAGTTAGCCCAGTGGCGTAACGTTGCCTGTTGGCGCCCCCCCCCCCCCCCCCCCGCCGAAAGGGCGCCACCTGTTGGCGCCCCCTCCCCTTTTGGTGCCCCTCCCTAAAATTGAACAAATTAGGTGATTTTAGAGGATACGACGGTAAAATCTCTAAAAAAGTGTGTATCTACAGCAAAACGCACAGTTTTGCTAGTACTTTAGGTAAGTTTTCGAAATTGTCCCACATTCAAACGACGATTTGGCGCCCCCCTAAGACGGCGCCCCCCTGCACAGCGGGGTCAGCGGGGCCCTTCGTTACGCCACTGAGTTAGCCTCAAGATATCTCGTGAAAAGTTCTCTTTCGACTCCAGACAATTTAGCTTTTATCTTTCTTCTGTCATCGTCAGAGAATTCATAACCAACAGCAATGAACATTAGCAACATCCAAGCGAATACCTGTGAAAATAAGGAACTTAAACTAACTGTGCTAATCTGAGTAAATTACTGATATTACAATGATGATGTTCATAATATATAACCTGTAATACTATTTTGTATAATATATTTAATTTCGTTTTCCAAAAAAATATTGCTCTCACCACATTATTATCATCAAACATTTAAATTTTATAAATGTCAACAATCCTAAAATAATTTAGAACCGAAACGTGATCCTTTGTAAGATTATATGTCCCAAAACTTATACAACAACTCAAGTATAAAATTGAAAAGTTCACTCCAATATCTACGATCACTAAAAAGTTCTCTCAAATGGAGAATATCATCATAAGTCTCGAGCAAAATGAAACGCGTTTCACATTACTATCATATAAATCATCCCAATTTGCATATATCGACGATATATTATAGTATACTAATATACAGCTATAGCTGCTATAGCTAATAGCTATATAGTATACATGTGCTGCACATGCATTCTAAAATAAATATATTATATATTAATATATAAATATATTATATATATATCGGCTTAGTGGCTCATATCGGCTTAGTGGCTCAGTTGGTTAATCCGCCTGGTATTGCTTGAGGTACCAGGTTCGATTCCCGACTCTGTCACTAGCCGTGGGGTGAGCGTCGTCGACGCTCAGCTAAGGATCCTGAGTGGTCTATGCAGCCCCCCGGTCCACTCAGCCAAATACTCGAGAAATCGGGTGTGAGGGTTAAATGAGGAGCTGCCCATCACTGGCCTAATGTATAATTGAATCCTTCGGCTTCCTGTAATTGGCTGGTTACACACTTGTGTAACAATGTGGCTGTTGGAATGTCCGAAGTAAAATAAGTGTTGAGATAAAAAAAAATATGACCGCCACACTGCCAGTTATTTAGTCGCTTTCATGATTTCATCAGTTGATAACAATTCGGCGGACGCGCGTTATACATTTGGCGCGCAATCGAAGCAGCATTTATTGCGTGTTTGAAGTGGCTCGCTTACGTAACTAAAGATACATATTATGCTCGAACAGTGCGCGGAAACAGGGAAATGTATAAACGTATTTTGCCTGGTTACACTGAATTCAGACCAAAACTTGCAAAGTTGATGAGACATGAAAATAATGACGACAGACTTTGATCAGCATAATATATACATACAACTTTTGTGTATCTAATGCGAAAGAATATTATGCGAATTAAAGTAAGCAGAATAAAAGGAGAATATAAGAGAAAATACCTCTTTAGACTGATCTTCAGGATAGGACTGTAGAGGACAGGGTGTAACGTTCAGTTCAGGTCCGTAGAGTAAAAGTCTAGCTACAACTTTAACATATAATTGTCTGCACTGTAATAATAAGGTTTACAAACCGTGATAAAAACGGAACTTATGAGTTTTTAAGTTCAGTACCATACCATCGCAGCACGGGCGAGCTCAAGATTTTGTTTTTTAAATTCGGATCAGAAAAGGAAAAATCAATCCTTTTAAATCCACCAATAATCCTATTTTAAGCTTTATAGGAGGGATTAAGATATCGAAATTTTACGTACAAAATTGTAAATGAGTAGCTTGAAATGTTTCCAGAGTCGTTTTATCCCTCATTGTATTTCTGTATAGTTTTACTTGGTCATTCCTTGCGGTTAGTTGTACATTTTCTTGCAACCTTCCAGTTTCCACGCGCAAGTTTTGTTGCCTAAACCTTATATATTGTACTCATAATTTAGATTTTTAGCTTTAGATAGGGAGGAGTGGAAGAAGTTAGAAGATGGTTGATGTTTTTGTTTTCTTTTTTATGCGTTTTGATATCTATAAGGTGCCTAGGATGCTCTTTTAAAGAGATATTTCGTACTTTGAAAGATTTACTACTACTACTCATAATTATCAAATAAATCCAATTTTCAAATTACTGAACAGAAATCAACGTACTTTGAGCAAATCTTACATCGGTTAATCACAAAGATAAATTTGTGTATGACTCTATATAATATATGCAAATGGAATTGGGTCGAAAACGACCAAAAAAATAAAATGTCTTTCGTATATCCTAAATGTGTTTCTTTATCACCAAAGTGTTTTTGTAACCATGCAGTCATTCGATTTTTATTCCTTTGTCAACAATTATAGCTAGGAGTTAGGACAATTTATGACATTCTTTTGTGGTCCAATATTTGAGATTAACAGTTGCCAGTCTAAGTAGAACAAGTTTTTCTTTCTGAACCAACATTAGTCGCAAGCCGAACAAATAATTTGAAACTTATTTTTTTACAAATATACGCAAACAACACAATTTGATAATTAAATACTGAGAACAAAAGTGTAAATGAAGAAGTCACATCAAAAATAAAATTCAAATAATTGCTTTTTTTTTAATTTTCTCTAATCATTCAAATAATTCGAACTGTTAAATTGGTGTATCAACCATCCATTAGAGTGCTGGTAAATTGTCCTCTAGATTCTCCGTGCTACTGGTCCTACAGTTACTCCTATTTCTCCAGTTGGAGGGTGCAGCAAGCAATCCTGCCCCCAGCGTTGCCAGTAGCGGCACTACCCTCATCTCCCCCTCGTCCCAGATCATCCTTCCCAGCGTGCAAGACCGCTGCTCGGCCTACCACTGAGTCCGGTCCCTTAAGTCTGAATTTTAGAGAGTTGAGAGTGAAACCCCACCTCTCTGTCATAGAAACGTAGCAGTCAGGATCATGGCGAATTATTTCAAAGGTTGGGATGTTGATGCACAGTCC
Organism: Bolinopsis microptera; assembly: GCF_026151205.1. Lineage (NCBI taxonomy): Eukaryota > Metazoa > Ctenophora > Tentaculata > Lobata > Bolinopsidae > Bolinopsis > Bolinopsis microptera. The sequence continues at coordinate 36,517 of NW_026971802.1, read as the reverse complement.
TTTCTTTTCTCTTTTCTTGCTGCACTTCTTTACCTTTTTGCCCTTCCTTTTTCTCTTCTCAACCTCAAGTAGCCAGGGACCACAGTTAATAGCAGGTTTCCCCAAGAAGGAAGCTCCGACACCGCCATTCCGGTACACAGCAATGTCAGCGGCGAAGTTGATCTCCCCTCTATCTCCAGCATTGACGTTCCCGAAATCTCCGACATGTCGCTCAACATCGATAGAGGTTATGTCACCGTGGGTGGTGCTCAGAGGGTTGAAGTGACCTCCAGTACTTTCCTTTCCACAGCTGTTCCCTACAACTGCGTTGGTGTGGATGTGAAACCCGTGGGGCCCTTTAACGATGTCCTCTGGCTCCCCGTCTATGTTTAGTCTGATGGATTGTAACAGCATGTCGTCACTCTCAAACACGACTTTCCCAACTTCAATATCTGTTCCATGAAGCTTCATGATACAGCTTGCTTTGAGTTTGCGTGGACCACCAGCAAAGATGGGTTGAAATGCTGCTAAAAGCAGCAAACAGATGAGCATGATTTCCTCGGGATTCTAATGTCAAGGTGATCCAGTAACAAGACTACTATTCCTCCGCTGTTGATAACTGAAATAAGAGTAATGATTAAATCGATGAACAGGTCCTTAAATACATCCTCATGGAAAGTTGAGAACTGACCCGTTACAACATGGAGTTTCATTACCTTAATTTAATAATATTGATATATGGTATTAAATTGTCAAACTATTGTAATAAAGTATAAAGTATAAATACATTGAAATATAATGAATAAATAAATTTAATATAATTTGACCAAAACCCATAATCATGAGTAGAGTGGACCGCTGCTAGGATCTCTTTTTCCCAAACAAAACTCAAAAGGAAATGATATTAATTTGAATGACCGTTCGCAAATGCAAAATGATACCGAGAAATAGAATATAAGTGGCGCGATCATGCTTGTCATCATTGTGATAAATAAGACGTATACTTATTTAATTTGATTAATATTGAAATATTGCACGTACTGTAGTTCAATACAAGGTTTCATGAGGCCATTTTAATTTTGTCAAATACGAAATATCATGGTCCAACAAAGCTAATATTATATTAAATAGAACTAAATTATTTATCACACATTTTACGGAGACACTCCATTTTGCTAACTGTTTCGGCCATGAGGGTCTCTACGGTCTCTAAGACACTTCTGTCCAGGAATAGAGGTCTCGGCACTGCTTGATTTTGAGAAGGAGATGGAGGTGATGGTGACGTTGAAACACAAAAACATCGTCAACTTGTTGGGAACCTGTGCTCTGACTCTGCCCTTCTACATAATCATGGAGTACATGGAGAACGGACAGATTAACACTTAACAGCTACTTCAATCAATTTGCTACATCCAGGGTAGGATATGTTGTTATCAAGAGCAATTAAAATTGAACACCAATCTGCCATATATTAGAATTTTTGCTAATCACTAAGTAAACAGGTTTATTTATTTTCCTTTAATTAACCTTCCCTCAACTGCAGGAGGAACCACTGGGAGGACTGAGTGTTTTAATATGAGTACAAGTAATAAAACCGAGCATCTAGTATTACAAAAAAAGAATGAATGTTTTTTTTTCTTCAACAGAAAATACTACAATATAATCAATAAATACATTGAAATATAATGAATAAATAAATTTAATATAATTTGACCAAAACCCATAATCATGAGTAGAGTGGACCGCTGCTAGGATCTCTTTTTCCCAAACAAAACTCAAAAGGAAATGATATTAATTTGAATGACCGTTCGCAAATGCAAAATGATACCGAGAAATAGAATATAAGTGGCGCGATCATGCTTGTCATCATTGTGATAAATAAGACGTATACTTATTTAATTTGATTAATATTGAAATATTGCACGTACTGTAGTTCAATACAAGGTTTCATGAGGCCATTTTAATTTTGTCAAATACGAAATATCATGGTCCAACAAAGCTAATATTATATTAAATAGAACTAAATTATTTATCACACATTTTACGGAGACACTCCATTTTGCTAACTGTTTCGGCCATGAGGGTCTCTACGGTCTCTAAGACACTTCTGTCCAGGAATAGAGGTCTCGGCACTGCTTGATTTTGAGAAGGAGATGGAGGTGATGGTGACGTTGAAACACAAAAACATCGTCAACTTGTTGGGAACCTGTGCTCTGACTCTGCCCTTCTACATAATCATGGAGTACATGGAGAACGGACAGATTAACACTTAACAGCTACTTCAATCAATTTGCTACATCCAGGGTAGGATATGTTGTTATCAAGAGCAATTAAAATTGAACACCAATCTGCCATATATTAGAATTTTCGCTAATCACTAAGTAAACAGGTTTATTTATTTTCCTTTAATTAACCTTCCCTCAACTGCAGGAGGAACCACTGGGAGGACTGAGTGTTTTAATATGAGTACAAGTAATAAAACCGAGCATCTAGTATTACAAAAAAAGAATGAATGTTTTTTTTCTTCAACAGAAAATACTACAATATAATCAAGGTACGATGTTGGATACCTGAGTTCTATATCTTTCGATAGCAACTCCATCTATGTATCTGCTTAGCTTCCATCACTGATCCTGGTACTTGAGATTCCAGGTGTGGCTTTAAACAATGTTTTAAGGGCCCAACACTCAGCTCACTCAGTTGATGGTAGAACAGTGGGTCAATTAACCATAACATTATGCATAATATAACATAATACTTAACATAATGCTTAACATAATGCTTAACATAATGCTTAACATAATGCTTAACATAATGCTTAACATAATGCTTAACATAATGCTTAACGTAAAGTTTAACATAATACTTAACATAATACTTCATATAATACTTAACATAATACTTAATAATGCTTAACATAATACTTAACATAATACTTAACATAATACTTAACATAATACTTAACATTATGCTTAACATACTACTTATTACTTAACATAGATGTACCCCATCCATAATTACTTACATGCTACGAATTTTGACTGATAAAATTTTGCCTTTGGTACAATTTTTACGTTTGATGATTATTTTAACTATGATGATTATTTTAACTATGATGATAGTCTAGTGTCGAACCATGTTGTCAAACTCTCTTATGAGTCAAAGATACCATTTGAGACTGACATAATATCAGAGAGCAGTAGGTTTATAGCACTAAATCTCAATTGATCACTGGTAGACACATTGATGGTGGTATTGAGCTTCACGAATAACTTATGAAGTTGGAGGTGAATATGTAAAAACATTTTAAAAACTGCTCAAGATCGAGTAGCGGTAAATTTTTGTTTGATAAAATAAGAACATGATACCACAGTAAGTATAATATATTGTTCTCGTATCTTCCGGTCGATTTAACGGTGGGTTCATCATGATACTTCCCAAACGATTAGGACTTAAATTGCCCTGAAGCTCATTAGACAATATAATTCGTGAAAGTAAAAAATCACGACGATATATACTCTATATGTACTCTATATGTACTCTATATGTACTCTATATGTACTCTATGTACTCTAAATGTTCTCTAAATGTAATCTATGGTACTATGTGTACTCTATGTACTCTATGTACTCCGTGTACTCCATGTACTCTATGTACTCTATGTACTATATGTACTCTATGTACTCTATGTACTCTATGTACTCTAGACAAATGTGCTAATCATCTTATTAAGTTATTTGCTCTAGGTTTCTAGGTTTCTAGATTAGAATCTATATTATTATTATGGACTTGAACCAAATGGTAATGTAATACACAAATCACAAACATTATATACCTGGTTTAATATTAAATACTCGAAAGGTAAAATAGAGGTAGCCCCTAACGTATAATTAAACCCTAACTAAAGTACTAAGCCGCAACAAAAGGATATTACCCTGCACAACAACTCTTGCCATCCTGAGTCTGTTAAGATTAATACAGTGAAGAACCTATATAGCGAGGCTTGCCGTATCTCATCTGGTCCAGCGGAAAAGGAGCACTCTCTCAGACTCCTTGATGATCTATTACAGAAAAACGGTTACCAGAACCCAAGACGTTATTGTAACAGTAGTAATTCTAACAGGCGTCAGAGTGTTGAGGATGATTCCAGGACAGTCCTTAATTTAGATTTTATTTCGGACAGTACTAGCAATAAGATTAGAAATTATGTAAAGCAGAACAATTTACCTATTAAAGTAAACTTTAAACCTACTTCGAAATTGAGAAATATTTTATGTAGTAACAGACCGTATGATAAACGTGTGTGCAGTATTAATTCATGTAAAATTTGTCCTTTGATAGTTTGTAATAAAGATTGTGAAGTGAAGAATGTTGTATATAAGATTAAGTGTAAATTATGTGACCAGCTGTACGTTGGAGAAAGCAGTAGGAAAGTACATGCTCGTGTAGGAGAACACTTACGTTACGCTACCTACCCTGCTACCCCTTCTAATGTTAGTCAAGCTTTTGCCATACATTATTCGAGCTGTCATGAGGGGTTAAATCCCAGTTTAGAAGTAGATATTTTAAGAATTGAACCCAATACTGTCAGAAGAAAGATTTTTGAAGCGATGTTTATTATTAATCTGAACCCTACAATTAACAAGAGAGAAGAACTGGATACTATTAAACGTTTTATCATAGCTAGTACTGAAGAATTTTAGATATTTTAGTTTCATTCCCTTTTTATTGCATACAGTTTAAGTTTTCTAGCAGTAGTAAGTTTTAATGTTTTTTTCACATCTCGCTCACAATCAGTAACCACTCACTATATTATCACTCACATTGTGTATACACCATCTCACATGTATTGTATCTTTTACCTTATCATCTGTTATCACTTACATCTTAAATCATCTGTTATCACTGTACATGTCATTCCATCACACGATCACAATCACGTACTTGCTGTTTAGTGGATGTTTTAAGTTTATTGAATAGCAGATCGAGTAGTGTTGTATATATATAGATTTTGATTCTAATTTTAGTCGAGTATTTGAACAATTTGTTGTCGTTTAGCCATTTTTGATTAATAAATTTTATGAGACAGTTTTCTCACATATTTACCAATTTTGTCAGCATGAATAAGAAGTTGTTACTTTGAAACGTCGTTTATCCTAACAGTGCAATATCATTTGTCGCAAATCAGAATAATCAGAAACTATTTGGAAAAACCCAAAAACTGTCTAAAGTACTAACCAAGAAGAGCAGTGAGATGTAGAAACGACAGTCCATCCCGATCATCACTCTCATCTCCTGAAAAGGAAAAATGATGTTGAAAATGATAATAATATCACAAATACAATCTTACTCCTTAGTCCCTTAGTTTACAGCACTGATTCAAGGTATAATTGAAGCCAGAGTTACATCTTTATAACTTGCCACCAGATCAACCGGTCAAAGTATAGATCATTATAATTACTGCTTTTATACTTAGTAAAATAAAGTAATCCGGAAAAATGTAATTAAGAATAGGCACGCTTGTGAGCACTTGCTTAATTTCCTATTACTGAGATCGAGCACACCACGTTGTATGTGACCACCTAATATGGGACTACCTGGCACCTGGTATGTGACCACGTGGTATGTGACCACCTGGTATATCACCTCGTATGAGAACTCTCCATAATATCTAACCCTGAGAAGAGTACTTCGTCTAACTGAACAAAGCCCCCTCCCTCAATAGTAACGAAGTTGTTAGCCTTATCGAGAAGCACCTCTTCTGCTGCTTTGTGAGGAGATTATGATTCCGTTACTCTAGACAAATCTACTCCACAGCTAAGATCACTAGTGTAAGTATGAACGATAACCAGTACCCAGTTTCATAATATGTGCACAGACGGGGGATTGACCTTGTCTTGGTCGATTAGTCTTCAGACCTTCTGAAACAATTTTGCGTTGGCACAGTAGCGCATTTAATTTCGCCGATCAAGCATGAAGCCTCATTGAGTGCGCGGCGCGGCACAGTAACGCATCGCGCTACAAAACTTCACATAGCCATGTGTATACGCGTTGTATCACGTTGTGACCCCCACCACCCACGGTCGTTTCACGATACAGGGGGAGCCGCGCACTTCGTGCGCGGCGGGTCATACAACGTATGACAATATACGCGTACTATGTGACGCGCTTGTTTCACAAGTGAAACAAATTTAAAATTTTATCCTTTATTTTACAATCATAATATAATAATATTTATAAGCCTCCGTTTTGAAAGTTTTAAATTTTGATATATTCACATTTCTATTTAAAATTCAATTTAATGTATAAGTCAATAATTGGCCGCCAAAGCCGCGCATTTTTGAAAACAGGATTAAATTGTTTATGATTATACGACAAATATAAGAAATAAATTTAAAACTATCCGTGGTTTTTTGAAATAAATTATAATCTTACCTAAATCCAAAGCCAGCTTTGTAAAATTTACTATTAGATCATAATATATCGTCAGTTCTAAATATTTACAATGCAACATTTCATTAATCTACATAACATACATGCGTATTACATTACTGGGCCGCGCTCAGCCTGTCATTCCGCCTAAATCTCTATTGTTTACAACATTAAAGCCTGGGGTCCTCAGGTAAGTACTACATAACATACAAGCGTACTCCAGCCCCTGCACGCATCCGTTCTTATACGGCGCGGCTCAAGCCGCGCACGCACGTATTATTTTATACTTTTTGCTTTCTAATAAATATCGTGTCAATGTGTACGTCTAAATGTTCATGTTTTGTGTAAACCGAATCCAATTGAGATTAGTGACAAGGATAAGGACCCAAGTGCCTGTACGGCTTTTTCGGACCCCTGTGGACCACTACTCTTGAAATCGCTCTACAACTATTGAACATTTATAACTGTTATATAATATATAACGTCATTTGATAATTATTATCATTAATCTACAATCTAACTTAAACTGTCTTGCTGAGGGGAGGAGTAAACGCTTCACAAACTAAAGTACTTACAACATACAAAATTTAAAACCATCAACACGGTTATAGTTAATATCAAGGGCCAATTTAGTATACCTCTATTTCGTTGTAATATCTAGTATATCTAGCTTCACATCTTAATACTATAATGAAATACAATAGGATACATGCTTCGAGAAAGAAAGGTTGGTCCGATTATTAACAAAAGTCCATCAGGGAATCCACGGAGTCGAAAAAGGTACACGGCTGCTGTCTGGTGCTGCTAGGCATTTATTGATCAAGATGTTTTATTGTATTGGTTTTTGATGATTCTATTGTTCGTGACTAATCAAGTTCTAAGTGGGGGTATAAAGTGCTACTTAAGATACTTCGTCATCTCATGTCCAGTATAATGAATAAGATAGTAAACAATACAGTTTCAGTAGTTGACCCATACAGTTAAGTCCGTCATAACTCACAATTGTTTTATCATCTGTCAATTGTCAAAGTCGTTGTGTGTTTAGTCGCTGAGTTAGCAGTAAGATAAGTTGTTACGCGCGCGCGCGCGTTCAATCCCGTCGACGTGAGATGTGACAATGAAAACGCTACAGAATTATTGTTTTCGCGCGTTACGTAGAATTTACTAGTGTGTAATACTGGTTAACACTGGGTGTACACTGAGTGTAAGTCGCTAAGTTTCATATATGAGCCGTTGAATATTTCCAATTTTGAGTGTATCGTGAGCATGTTTTACAGTGCAATTGTTCGGTACTAGTGTGTTTGTGTATATATATATATATATATATCATCTGTGGAGTATGGTGTGTGGACTGTGGTAAATAATGTGTTTAGTTGGAGTGCAGTGGTTGCATGTATGAGGAAAGATAAGTGGTTATTTTAGTAACTCACATTAATCAAAACTTGAGCTCATTTGTGGCAAAATTAAGCTCACACCAATCAAGTGTATCATGCTTGAATTGCAATTCTTGTAAAGCAATTTTCAATGTATTCTTAAACCCGTTTGTCGGAGTATTAAAACTTATCTTACTTGATGTTTGTCGACAGCTGTTCCACATGTAGGATGATTGGTAGATGAATTGTGAGGATGGTTGTGATGTGATGAAATAATCCTCTCGTCGTGGTGACCTGTTAAATGATGAGTACAGTGATAATGGTTCCTCTAACTTATTAATTTTGAATAGTTCTAAGAGACAAGTGTACTTATACAGGTTGTGAACAGTTAACAATTTCTGATTCTTAAACAAGGGCTTAGAGTGTTCTTTTTTGTAGAAGTCCACACCTAGTCTTTGCTCACCAAATGGTCGTGTCCGGGCACAAGTTCTAAATTTTTCTAAGTAAGCTTCTTTATCCCCAAATAGAATTCTTATACACTTTTTCTGTGTTTTAAAGAGAGGTTCGAGTCGGTTGTTGCTAATACCACCCCATACAGATATTCCAAATCCCAAATGTGATTCGAATAAAGTATGATATAAATCCTTATAATACTGTTTAGGGACAATGTGTTGTATTCTGCATAACTTACCTACTTCACATTTAAGTTTTGAGTTAAGTGACCGTGTGTGAGTTTTCCAATTAAGTTGATCATCGATAATGACACCTAGAAATTTAGCTTCTTGGACTTTTTTAATGACAACATTGTTCAAAGTTAATACTTTCAGCGCTGCTATATAACAAATAATTTGAGTTCAGGAATAGCATGTACTAGTACCCCCAAAGGGGAGCCGTGAGTAATTCGTTGTTTGTTTGCTGTGCTGTCTTTATTAGCTGTGTGTTGCTTGGCTGTGTGATGTCAGGTACAGGTATAAAAACACCATCTACCGGAAATAGACGTGGCTCTGTGACAGGAACAGGGCAAAACACTAAAAAAGAGCATCATAATGTTGATAGATGCCCATGTAGCCAGTCGAATACTGGAAGCTTCAAGCTAGTATGCACAGGATGCAAACAGAACTGGCATGCAGATTGTCTGGGACTAAAGGGTATCACGAAGCCGTCAATATTGAAGCTGGAACAGTGGTTATGTCCATTTTGCTACGTAGCACCTGTACCAACCAACTCACACGACAACTTCTGCTACAAATGTCGGAACACCCTGAGTCTACAACAGTCCAATAGTGATTATGAGGTACACTCTGCCTGTCAGAACCTCAAAGACATAGAAACCTTGACAAAATCACTATCAACAATTGATGTTGATAAAATGAAAGAGTCAATCCAGGTGATCCAAAACCTCGACCTTCACCTGCAACACCTGCTAACCAATGAACATGGTTTGAAAGACCATCAAAACCGGGTCAAAAGCATAGAAGACCACTGTAAAGGAGAACTAAGTGAAGATGTGAATGGTGTTAAAACGGCTATTGAGGACCTTCAGAAACAAATCACTGATCTTTCCACCAAAGGTCTTGTCTCATCTACTGCTCCCAAGCTTGACACTGAGAAACTGATACATGATATCATTGACCAGCTTGATGAACATACTCGGCAGGAACCGCACATTTCTCTTGAATTGAAGGATATCAAGCAGTCTCTAGACCAACTGTCTACCCAACAGACTACAATTCCTCACGATAAGCCATCATCTGGCTCTGCATTAAATGATAAGCACCTTCTATCAAAGACCATCTTTAAAAATGAAGAAAAACCTGTGGCAGACACAGTGGAAGAATTCATAGACAGTGATGCTGAATCAGATCTTCTCCAGTACTGCGAATCTCTTCAGTTCAGCAAGGAGAATGGGCACTCAGTGTGTTCGTTTGGAGAGAAATACAAATACAGTGGATCCAGGGATGAGAACAAGAAAAATGCAGAAATACCGGAGAAACTGGCTGCGCTCATCCTGAAAATTAATGAGAAGTTCTGTGCAGAAGAAAATCCTGTAATGAATAGCGTGTTGATCAACCGCTACGAAGAAGGCGAGGGTTACCTGCCAGAACATTCTGACAACGAACCAGTGATACATCCAGAATCTAGCATATTGACTCTTTCCATTGGAGGTGAATGCGAAGTCCTCTTCACTGAAATGAACAACTCAGTTCACACACACAAGTGTACCCCCAGGTCAGTTTACAGGATGACCAGAAGGAGTCAGGCTCACTACAAGCACTCTATCCAGAAGGGGTCAGTCACTGGTGCAGTACGATATAGTTTTACTTTCAGATCAATAGACGGAAAGAATCGTGCTAGTACTTGTATCTTCTCTGATTCAAACGGATCAGGTATGAAATTTGGAGAGGATCACAAGAGGAGCTTTGGTAAATGGCTGCCTGGTCGGAATGTTTGGACTCCGACAATAGATGACATTAACCCATATCTTGCATGTGGATACAAGAACGTTGTTATTATGTGTGGTATTAATGATGTTAGAAGACCATCTGTTAAATCTCAACGTGAAATTTTTGCTATATTTAGTCTTTTAGAATTCAAGATTGAGCAAATCCAAGAGGCCAATCCAACTGCTCAAGTATTTCTTTGTCCACTTTTACCAACTCGAAATACTGACTTAAATAGGAAAGTTCTATACTTTATAGAGCTTATTCGACGTGAGCTACTTCCCAAAAACTTTGGTGTCCAGTTCGTTGATGGCTTTGATGACTTCCTGGATAATAACACTGGCTTACTTTGCCCAACCTTGTCCAGGGAGTTTGACAAATATGGCCGGACGGATTACCTGCACCTTAATTGGAAGGGAGTGGCCAAACTTGCTACTTTAATCCGTAATACTGTCCTTGTTAGGATGCATGGAGGGACTGATAGGAGGAAGAGGGGTAGGAGGGACGGTAAGGTTGGTTCAACACTTTATTCTCATGCCGCCGGAGGACAGCCTCATGTTGAAGGCTATCAGCCTCCAGTATGAATGTTCTTAAAAAAGAGGTCTGTGCCCACTGTTTAAAAAGTATCTATCTAGGTCAATCTATATTTGAATGCTACAACTGTAACTGTCCCATTCACTCTAGATGCTATAACACCAGTGACAAACAAAATCAAAAAGTTGACTTGTACTGCAATAATTGTCTCCACCTAGCAGTAATCCGTTATAACCCATTCAAGCTTCTGAATGATGACAATGATGATAACACTGATGCAGATGATGTTACACGTAAAATCTCTGAGGTACTTGAAAGCTGTGACTCATATTCTGTAAAAGGCATAAACCACACCTTTGCTCACGAATTACAAGTGCAAAACTCACTAATATTTCAAAATCTTGATGGCAACAAATCAAACTTTGACTCGCTGGCAATTGAAATAGCTAGATTTACTAACAAATTCTCTGTAATTGGTCTCGCTGAAACAAATGTTGGCCCTGAATTGAAAAACTTGTACGAACTCACAGGCTATGAGAGCTTCTATCAAGATACCTTTGACTCGAAAGTAAAAGGCTCAGGAGTAGCTCTATATGTCCTTAACTCCTTTAATGCTGTTAAAAATAACAACCTGTCACAAGTAACAGAAAATCTAGAAACCCTCTTTGTAACCATAGGAAGTATAGGAAATTCTACTTCTATAGGAGTAATATACCGCCCTCCAAGTGGCAATGCTGAGCAAGCTCTCCAAGAATTGTCGTCAATCCTTGATAAAGCACCAAAACATACACAAATTGCAGGTGATTTTAACATTAATCTCCATGGTAAACACAGTAACATTATTGCACAGTATGAAGACGTCCTATTCAGTAGAGGCTTCTTCCCATTGATATCATTAGCAACTCATGAAAAGCCTGGATGTAATGCCTCATGCATCGACAACATCATTACAAATGACCTAGACTCTGTTACTGCCTCTGGAGTCATAACTGATCACATATCTCACCACCTCCCTATATTTAATATATCTGACTGGGAAATTAGCAAGACCAAAAATACTCATAAGCACACTCAATATTATGACTATTGTAAGTCAAACACTGATAAATTTGCTGAAGTCTTGGGTAATAAACTAGATAATGAACCAATTATAGATTTTACCAACTTTCATGATATCTTTAAAAACAGCATTGACGAAACCTGCAAACTAGCTGTACCCAAAACCACTAAGCGCACTATCCAGAACAACCCCTGGATTACTGGCGGGATTATAGCCTCAGTAAACCACTGCCATGGACTGTATGATGACTGGGCGAAAGTCAGGAAAGTTAAGTGTAAACAAGGCGAAACTGACACAAAAGGGGGCACATGCCTGTGTTCTATCTGCTGTAATAAAAGAAACCATTATGATGACTACAAAGAATATAGAAAGGCTCTAAAAAAGGTTCGTAAAATGGCTGTATCTGAATATTATTCTGACAAGTTTCTTGAAACTCAGGGAAACTCCAAGAAAACCTGGGAACTTATAAATAAAATTCGTGGCAAACAGAAACGTGAGATCAGACCTATATTTACCATAGACAATGAAAAGATAACTAATCGCAGAGTTATAGCGAATGAATTCAATAAGTATTTTGTATCCCTAGCATCTAACCTTAATGCAGCCTACACAGAACTAGGAGAAATACAAATTAATCAGCTTCCAAGTTTCTGTGACCTCTTACCTAAATCGAATACAGCTAATATATATCTACATGACTGCTCACCTGAAGAGGTGGCTAAGATCATATCGGAACTAAAGAATGGCAAGGCTAGTGATATACCAGTACATATAGTAAAGGCAGTATCAGGCAAAATTAGTCCACTACTATCGGTATTGTATAACGAATGTATGCAACAGGGAGTTTTTCCAGACGACCTAAAAGTAGGTAAAATAAGTCCAATATATAAGAAAGAAAATGCTGAGCTTCTTGAAAATTACAGGCCTATCTCAACCTTAGCGATATTTGGTAAAATACTTGAGAAAATTATATTCTCCAGGCTTTACAGTTTCTTCCAGTCGCAAGGATTATTATATGAAAATCAATATGGCTTCAGAAAAAATCATTCGACAAGCCATGCACTTAACTTCTCTGTCGACTACATTGAAAAATCACTAAGAGATAAAAATCATGTACTAGGCATCTTCATTGATTTAAGTAAAGCTTTTGATACAATCTGTCATGATAAACTGCTTAAAAAACTGAATGATTATGGAATTCGAGGGACTGCAAATAAATTAATAGCCAGTTACCTCTCTAATAGGCAGCAATATGTTTCAGTACTTGGAGAAGAATCCGAAAAACTGTCTGTAATATTTGGTGTGCCTCAGGGGTCAGTATTAGGTCCCTTGCTTTTCATTATCTACATCAATGAAATATATAATTATAGAGTATCAGACCTAGGTAAGTTTATACTTTTTGCCGATGACACCAACATATTTGTTGTAGATAAATGTATAAAAACACTTTACTGCAAAGCTAACAAAATTCTTAAACTTGTTCATCAATATATGAAGAGTAACTTGCTGCATATCAACACAAAGAAATGTTGTTATATCCACTTTAAGCCGAACTGTAGAAATGAACCAGATTCAAACACTAATGAATTAGAACTGACACTGAATAATATAATAATTAAAAAGGTAGAGGAAACTAAGTTTCTTGGAGTCATTATTGACCAAAAACTGAACTGGGATGCTCACTTGAGAGCGTTAAATCGTAAATTGAAATGTGAGATTGGTAGACTATGTGGAATCAGACGCCGTGTACCTAAAACACTCTATAAGGACCTGTACCACACCCTTTTTGAATCACACCTATGTTATGGAATATCTGTTTGGGGAGGTGTATCAAATAATAAACTAGAAGCCATATTTAAAACACAAAAGAAATGCATAAGAATTCTCTTTGGTGATAATGATGCGTACTTCAATAAGTTCAAAACATGTGCCAGAGTAAGGCCTATCACTAGGGATAAGACCGGTAAAGTTATCAAGCAGATGTTAGGCAAAAATTTCTTTGAACTAGAACACAGTAAACCAATCTGTAACGAGTATAACTTCCTGACTGTCCACAATCTTCATAAGTTGCACTGTTTACTGGAAATGTTTAAAATTAATAAGTTCCAATCACCAGTCTCAATGTTCTCTTTATTCAACAGGTCACCAAGACGAGACAACTACTTCATCCCACCCACTCCGTCCTCACTATTCATCTACCAATCAACCAGTATTTGGAATCACTGCCGTAAGTCAACGAGTGAAATAGACTTCTCCACTCCTATCAGTATATTCAAGAATAATCTTAAGAAAGCTTTGTTAGAACTACAATCTAAATATGACAGACAACTATGGTGCAGTTACAACTTTGATGCAAATGAATTATCATTGAAATAGGTTAATTAACTAAACTTAATCATATGAGTAAACCACGGTGTTATTGCAAAGAACCATGACAAGGGTATCAGACCTATATATTAATCTAAGAGACGAAACAAAACGAATCATCATACAAATTAGAGAGAAAAAGATTCCACCCAGTCGATTCGTGACTGATCTCTCTAGAGGAGTAACTGCAAGATCAGATAAGTTTGTTGTTTGGAAGTGGTTGGGACCTCTTGCCAGGGATTACTGTATAGATCTTGTTAAAGATTCAACTGCAGCTCTCATAAAACTCGAGGAATTGGCAGCTTCCGGACAAGTAGTCGATACTTGGATCAGCTTCAGTATTGATATTGTTTCTCTATACGATTCTCTGCAACATAGCTTGGTGATGTCAGCCTTAGATGATGCTATGGAGTCGTGTAGACCAGATTGGTCTGAGGAGTTCAGGACTTGGCTGAAGGGACTGATACAGCTTAGTTTTGATTCGGCAGTCTTGAAGAATGCAGACAACTGGTATGAGGTCGTTAACGGTGTACCCACTGGAGGTATCAATTCAGTGGATTGCGGTAACATTGCTTTGTTCTTTGTCCTAAAGAGTCTGGTTTACGACCCGGTTGTTAGACCAGAGGAGCTCAAGAACCTTGATCGGTTTGTGGATGATATTTCGGGCCAAGGTATGTGGAGAGGTTCTATGATTGGTTTTGAAGAATGGGTAGGGTCATTACGCAGTAAGATGGTTGATAACTATGGCTTAGATATTACATACGAAGTGAAACCAATCACGGAGTTCACTCAGTTCCTGGACATTCAGTACAAGTTTGTTGGAGGGAGACTCACAACAGATCTGTTTAGGAAACCTACTGACGCCAACAGGTATCTTGAATTCTCAAGTTTCCATCCACGACATACCTTCCGGAGTATAGTCTTCTCACAGGCACTTCGATACAGAAGGATAATCAATGATGACGTCTTGCTGGATGAGAGATTGGCAGAGCTTCAGTTGTTTTTTAAACGGTCTTCATATCCTACTGATATGGTGAGAGAGGTCATCAGTGATGTCAGATCGATACCAAGAACTTTACAGTACAAGGCAAAGGATCAGGGTCCCCCTTCTTTCACACCATGGATTGTTACATTCGGTGCGGGCTATGAGGAAACCAAGGAAAAGGCTAAAGAGGCCAGTAACATCATCTCAAATAGCCGTACATGGAGCAGTGAGAACCCTGAGAGGATCCCTAAACTCCAAGTGGTGACCAGGCGAGCCCCTAACTTAAAGGACACTTTATTCAAGAGAAAGAAGCTTGCCTTAGGTTCAGAGTCAAGAACAACTGACCCATGCACCAAACCTGGTGAGAAGAAGAAAGGCAGACCCTGCCAAACTTGTCACCTTGTTAGTGGCAATTCCATGGTCTCCAATAATGGACACTCAGTCAGAACTCAAGGTGGTAACTGTAAGACACGCAACATTGTGTACGGCGCGACATGCAAACTTTGTACTGTTAATAACGTATACGTGGGAAAAACAGTCACCAGCCTCAGCCAACGTGTGAATGGTCATCGCAGTAAATATTATGAGATTTTAGAGGCGAGTAGTAAGGGGAATGTTGAGAGCCACAGAGATTTTGATGACGAGAATGTTTTAGGGGCACATCTTTTTTCAGTTCATAATTTGAGGGAGAGATCTGTTTTCAATGAAAGTTTCCATTTTGATATTTTGTGTTCTACATCCCCAGATAATATTAGAAAGTCAGAACAGTTTTATATTAACAAATTGAAGACACTTTATCCGTTTGGCCTGAACAATGTGAATTCCGTTTCTGGAAGCTAATTTTTCATGGTGTCCCGAATTTTATTTTTAAATCGTCCATTTTTTGTTTATATATGCAGTCTATCAATTTTTGAATTGCGTCTTTTTGATTTAATGAACTACTGCAGACTCCACATTATTATAGTATATGCGATTATTTTTGTTCCGATTTTAAACTATTCCATTTTTACGAGATGCTAAATTAATTTTTTGAGACTTTACTACATTTTTGATGAGAATTTTTGACATTTTCAAACTAACCATTGATATTCTCAGATTATGTGACTGATTAAATGCTGAAGATAAAAGAAATATATTCATTTTGCTAAGATTATGTTTGCGTTTCATTGCTCAACAGCTGTTCGAAGGATCAAATATAAGATAATCATCATACAACAAATTTTAAAATCCTGCGGCACAGGATCCTGTTGTTTTCCTACTCTGCCTCTCCCAAACCCCTCTCCTTCCCCTTTCTTCAGGTTTATTCTTCAATTTTTTAAATTAGATAGCAGATATATTTTCTTTCGAATTAGTAATGGCATTATACATTATTTGGTATCGTATGTATGTTGTGTTTAGTGTTTGCTAACTAGGTATGTGCTGTATATTTTGAAGAATTTTGAGGCTCACGACGTCTCGTCCCATGGGTTGAGTTGTAAGCTGAGTATATGTTCAAATCGCCTTACTTCGTATGGTGAAACATCGACAGGTTTGCCTTGACCTTTCGGACGAGTGTTTGCCCACCGGGGATCAAAAAATATGATCACCATGAACATTAGGTGATCATATTTTTGCATTCAGGGCACTGGCAAATCCCACCCTTGTTATCAGTTTCCCCGAGTTTACATTTTCTATTTCTTATCTCAACCCAATTTTCGTACAGTTTATGCTGATTATTAATTGAGCAAATGAGACCGGGAGTTATCCAAGGGTTAACCTTAACAGTTCTCTTAGAGGTTTTCGGGGTTTCTAGTTTAAACGATTTTTCGATGCAGTTTTTGTAAGTGTCATGGAATTCAGTAAAGTTATGGATTATTTTAGTTTTAAGCTCATCTTCAAGATCCACTAGGAAGCCGTTAACATTTGATTGACAGAAATCGTAATACTGTTTAATAGAAGTTTTTCCAGAGTTGACTTTAACATTCCAGTTAAATTTGTTAAAAATAGGCGAGTGGTGAGTTATTCGTTCTTTTAGGGTGCCTGAGGTAATAACATTCTCAATGTCGTTGGTAATTATGTTGTCTATGCAAGATGCTTTACAGCCTGGTTTTTCGTGAGTAGCAATAGATATTGACGGACAAAATCCTTTACTGAACGATATTTCTTCATATTTTTGTACATTTTTGTTGTCTTTATCATGAAGATCGATATTAAAGTCTCCAGCTAGATAACTAAACTTCGGCATGTGATCAAGAAGGTTAGAAAGTTCAACTAGAGCTTGGGAAATACAGCTACTTGGTGGACGATACAAAACACCTACATTAACAGGTTGATTTTCGTTACTTAATGATAAGACAAGTATTTCTAGATGTTCTGTGACTTGTGATATATTTTCAATTACTGTAGCATTTAATCTATCGTCAACATAAAGGGCTACTCCAGTGCCCTTTTGTTTGTTAGGTGCTGTGTCCTGATAGTAACTATTATAACCCTCGAGCTGAAATAGATTGCTTAATTCTTTCCCAGTGTTGGTTGTTAACTTTAAATGGATCACTATGCAATGAAACACACCAGTTGTTACAAGTAATTATCAAACCCCACAGACAACATGTTTGTGGTACATTCTGAAATAGAACACAATTAGTATATATTATATCGACTATCATAAATATATAAACCAAATATATAGCAATTCACAATCTCCCGTTCTTTCTTAAAAAGGCTTTGAAAGATTTAAAATATTAAATATAAAATAAAGGTGTCACAAGAAAGACTATAATCTTTCTAAATATAACTTCCCTCTTTGTGGATACATGCACAACATGTAATAGAAAATCGTTTTAAACGAGCACATTATATAAATCACAAATACCAATATATTCACTCTTTTAAACGAGCACATTATATAAATCACAAATACCAATATATTCACTCTTTTAACTTCTTTAAGTTTCAAATTATTAAGATTATTAAAATCCTTCACACACAATATTAAAAACTTTGAATACAATGTTTATTATTGGAATACAATTCTAAACAGTTCATTGTCAAATTCTCCTGACGACAATACCTCCCGTAGCAGTGAAGTTGGAGCTCCAGCTTTAGTCAAACAATCTGCAAGCTGTTTCTTTGTTGAAATCCAACGAACTGTCATTTCACTATTGTTCACTCGCTGTCTCAGGCAAGCTATTGGTATCCTCAATCCCTTGTCATCAACATTTTTCGAGGTTTGGATAGCATCATGTAGAGACTTGCAATCAGTCATTACAATGACATCAAGTTTTCCAGATAACATGATCTCACTCAGCTGAGCTTGGATCAACTCACATGTTTCCACTGCTTCGATCATTGCCCAACTCTCCGCTGCTAAAGTACTTTTACATACTCTCCGGATTTTTCTACTCTGCCATGTAATGGGGCAAGATTTTCCTGTAAGCGAAACAAGGAAAATTATGAAGCCTCCCTGAGAGCTACCATCCTTCAAGTTTCCATACGATGCATCACAGAAAACCACTAAGACTGACTCAGGCAACAGTAGTTTCTTAAACCTGAGTGTTAGAGGATTCTTTTCTAAGAACTTTACTGTTTTGTTTACCATTTTCAAATCTGCGATGGTCCCTTCAGTCACAGAATTACTAGCAAAACATGTAGCATAAGCTACATCTGGCCGTGTCTGTGTTGATACCCACAACAACTGTCCGCACACAGTTCTCAGTTGTTGCTTTTCTTTCTCGTTGATTGGGAGCGTATTTCGATTCACTCGGGTGGGGTCGATCTCTATTCTTGAAATCTGGTCTGCATACCCCAGTTGTGATACCAGAATTCCAGATTGTGTTTGCTTTACATCAAGACCAGTATAAGCAAATTCAACTTCGACCTCCGTACTTAGACGAAACTTCTTCTTCAGTTCCCCAATAACTTCCCTTTCAAACTTCTTGCTTCCACTGAACATCAGATCGTCAACATGCACAGCAATGATACCCTCGAGTTTTCCTTCATCATACCAGAACATGAATGACTCATCATATGACGATACCACAACATTTAACTTCACTAGAGTATCACGAAGCTCAACATACCACATTCTAGGTCCGTCTACTAACCCGTAAATACATTTGTTCAGTTTCCAGATTTTCCTCGTTTCAGCTTCCTTCGGAGGAATAATGAAGACATCTCTTGAAATCTTCTTGCCTTGCAAGAAGGCAGCCTGAACATCGATGTGTTGTAACTTCCAACTTTCTGTTGCAACTATTGTAAGGAGCAGTCTTATAGAGTCCCTGTTACATGTTGGGGAGTCCTTTCGTATGTTGCTACTATTTTCTTGATAACCAAGTGCCACTAAACGAGCTTTAACAGAACCTTCTGCTTTCTTTGTAATTACCCAACGAACACCAACATTGGACTGTTCGTTTGCATCAACTTCCACGTAAACCTTGTTTACTTTGAACTTCTCAAGCTCTGCTAGCTTGGCATCTACAACTGCTTGGTCATACATACTCACACTGGACAGCAACACCTCTTCTTCTGTTTCTGGTGACAGGTCATCTCTCCAATTCACAGCAAGCTCATACCAATCCACACATTGGATGCTCTCCTCACCATCAAGTTGAATATTTACACAGTTTTTGTAACTGCCAGTTGATTTTCCCGCACGGCTATGGATATAAGCTTTATGCCAGATCTCACCATCCTCCTCTGGATACTTTGGAAGAAACTCCACGTGACTTCTTGCTTTAGGAAGTCCTGATTTGTGCTGAGGTCTGATTGTTGCTGTTGTCTCACTTTGAGGCAGTGTTTCTGTTTCCGGTACAGAAACTGCTGTTTCCATAGAGCAAGATGGTTGATCCTCTAGGAAATTTCTCTGCGTCTCTAATGGGGATTTTGGTGAACTTGATACAATACTCGGGTTAGGTTGCCCAACAACTGACTCTGAGGTAATGGGATATCCTGTTGTTGTATCCCTGGTTAGATGACATGCACTGCACTTATAATACTGATTTCCATGCTTTAAAATATATAAATGAGTAATGTCTCTCCCCAGTATAACACCTGGCCCACTCCATTTTGCAGATCCTTTTCTCTTGTACATCACCTTTTCACCGTTGCTATAATACTCATCATTGCTTGTCCGAACTTGGCTTTGCAGAGCTCTACGTATCTTGTTGCTACTTTCACACTTTGCAAATGCTTGCCTTGCACTGTGCATTGCATTAACATTATCAGCCACGGTTTTACTCACCGTTGTTTCTTCTAAAGCTGGCAGTCTATCATCGATGACATTCGGAAGTGAAGGGTTACGGCCCATTGTCAACTGATTTGCAGAAAACCCACCAAACATCTGCATGGAGTTTTTCGCACTTAGTGCCCAACACAATGCAACTTCCCAGTTGCATTTTGAATCTTCCTTCGTTTTTACCATCATCTCTGTCAGCATCTTATGATGACGTTCTACAATCCCATTGCTCCAAGGGCTCTCGGCAGCTGAATTTTGCACATCCACATTGAATCTTTGACACATCTCAGTAAACTCCTCATTGGCGAACTCTCCACCATTATCAGCCATAAATTTCTTTGGATTTCCAAAGATGGATATCCATCCAGAGCAAATTCCTTGGATGATTGTCTCTTTCTTCTTATTGTAGATTATTCTAGCTGCTGAATATCTTGTCACCGAATCAATCATATGCAAGATATACACATTAGGAGTGCCAGGAACATTCTTAAGGTCCATTGCAACACATTCGTTGAACACCTTTCCTCTTGGGAGACCCACCACTGGTCTTGACTTGGGTTTCTTGTACATCAGACATATTTTACAACTGCTGGATACCTCATCAATTGCTTTCATGTATTCTGGTCTCTTAAATCCTGCAGTTTTCAGCAATGTTTTCAGTTTATCACTAGGAGGGTGTGAGAATTGTTTGTGGATTTTTTCCACTTTCCTCCTAATCTCCTTTTCGTCAGTACCAAACAAACCTTCTTCGCTGATTGTCATCACCAGATGTGGGGTCTTTCGATCTGGCGGCCCAATGGTCATGCGTCTTTTATTACAAAGAGGAACGCAATAGTGCTTTGATTTAGTTTCAAACAAATCAACACAATCTCCACTGAATCTCATTGTATCATTTGTGAAATCCAACACAGCACCAGCTCTCTTTAACGATGCTTTACTGAGAAGCAACGGCAGTTCTTTCTCAACAATGTTTGCTTCTATCCGAACATCGGTCTTTCCTATTCGCCCAGGGATGATAGTCTTTTCTGTGGAAATGACTTCGAGTCCATCCCCAAATCTAAAAGGCGTCGAGCAAGGTTCACTAACCATCATTTTCAGTTGTTTTTCTTCCAGAGTTTCTCTGTAGTGATTCACCCAGTTCCTACCAACAACTGTCTTTGTACATCCGGAATCAATAACTGCACATGCTAATGACTCATATACAAGAGAACCAAGGTTCGTATCACTCATCAGGCACTCTTCAGGAATCTCAACAACATCTTCAGATTCAGACACCACCATGAATGTTAAGAATGCACCCTCTGCTTCCATGGCCGTAACATTCTCAGCACCATCTTGTGCGAAATACTGTGCATTTTCTGTTGAACTTGAAGAAGCTCTGTTCTTGCTTGTGCACCATCTCGCAATATGGTTTTTATCGCCACAAGCATAGCATCCAGTATACGCACTCTTTTGTCGATTATACGGATGATGATGATTCCCACGTCCTCTTGACATCCTTCTGTAGTTTCCTCGTCCACCTCTTGGGGTTGAGTTGTATGTATAGTTACATTCCTCATGTTCCACCTTCACTGATATTGACGCAGGCGGTGTGGAAAGGTTCGATTGGACGGAGAAGATTTTCCCGATCGTTTCACACATATCTTTATAAGTAAGATCCTTTACAGTTGCCAAAGCGAGATCGTATTTTTCTGACGGAAGGTTAGCGCTGTTAAGGAATCTGTAGGCCAGAACTGCTTCAGGAAGAGTGATTTTGTGTCTCCTGAGATCCGCTAGCAACTTCTCAAACTCAGATATGTAACTCTGTAGAGACAACCCTTCTGGTCTCACATATTTTTCAAACTTACCGTAAACTCGGTAACAGGTTTGAGCTGAGTCCTCTAAATAGATTTTGTCAAGATGACTTAAAATCTTTGCTATTGCATCCTCTGCAATTAGGACATCTTTCCCCAATGATCGTACTGTATCCTTTATCTTCCCTTGTTTCAATTCTAAGAGCAACGCAGTTCCTTGTCTCTTTTTCTCTAAACCCGTGAACTCTTGCCACAGCTGCAGGTCTAACTTCCAATTGCAGTAGTCCTGATCCTCACTGTATGCCGGTGGGGCTTTGTAATTACTAGTTACTCTAACTGTCTCTGGGGGTGCCATTGCGTCCTTCTCTGCTACCACTTGTTAACTTTAAATGGATCACTATGCAATGAAACACACCAGTTGTTACAAGTAATTATCAAACCCCACAGACAACATGTTTGTGGTACATTCTGAAATAGAACACAATTAGTATATATTATATCGACTATCATAAATATATAAACCAAATATATAGCAATTCACATTGGTTTCAGCTAGGGCTAATACGGAGAATTTTGTTTTGTACCTACAGGTTTCAATGGCAAGGTTGTCAAAATTTGATTTATTTCCATCAATATTTTGAAAGAGAATAGATGATTGTTTCTTTACTTGGTTGCAGAGAATATTGGTAAGGTCAGATGCAGTGTATGAGTTACAATTATTTAAAGTATTCGAGTAGAATATACTTCGGCGGTCGCGCGCTACTGCAACCGAGAGGGCTCTGGTTAGAGCAACAACTAGACTGAACTATGAACTCTCAGCTCTCTAAGCCAAAAAAACTTACCGCCTGCCGGGCTTGCTACAGGTGATCGATTTTCAACAGCGCGCGGCGTTTGTCCTCGCGCGTCAGGTCAAGTTCACTTTTGCACGCTGCATTAAGCCTTGCTCTATCCAAAGCTTGCTCTAACCAGAGCCCTCTCGCTTGCAGTAGCGCGCGCCCGCCCCACGGCGGTAAAAACTTGTGAAACAAGCGCGCCCGAAGTGGCGCGAAAGCACATGGTTAGGTAAACATTTAGCCTAGTAGTCATGACATTGCAAAGTTAAAAAGCTGCGATCTTTTATTTGGACCAAAATCAACTTTTGGTCTAATTCAAAATTTAGGCCAGGTTCCGGTCGCGGTTCAAGGTTGTCCCAAATTTTGCTCCTGAGGAGTAAGGAGCTAACTCAGATTTAAAAGCTACAGACGGAAATTTTATTGAAAACCGGAAAGTTCTATCTCAAAAAGTAAAAGGAACAAAATTTTTCTTTCCTTTTACTTTTTGAGATAGACCGCAGCCGGTATCAAATATATAGTATAGGGTTTAATGCTATGTGGAGATTATCAATTATTGTATTACGTCGTGACCCCCAAATACTATAGTGGAACCCCTGTAGAGATTCTACGATACAGGGGGAGCGGCGCACCCGTGCGCGGCGGGTCATAAAACGTATGACATGACAAAAAATTGATGGCAATCATGGTTAATGGTTTTAACTATTTGCAAACTATTAAATTTTAATAAGTCGCGGCTTCATTTGCAAAAAGCACAATTTTGACTAAATTGCGTTGTTGCAACAATTTACATTTTTGTAACATTTTACAACTTTTGTATTACTGATTACGTTGTGGCCCCCGTTGTCGTTTCACTAAATAGTGGCGGAAAAGCCACAATACTGAATACGTAGCCATGCAGCCGCGCATTCGTGCGCGCGTCAGCTCTACATTACAAGTAAAACAAAATTTAGGTAAAACAAAATTTAAATTTTATTGCCATTACAATGAATAATGATATCATAATAAATATAAGTAGACATCCGATAATAAACTTGTTACATCCAGTACAACCCAAGATGTCAGCCGACGCGACTTACAAAAATAAAGAAAGCTAGCATGTTATGTTCATTGATCATAGTTTTTCTAACGAGCATGCTTAGCACTTAGGCTGTACGGAAATAGCTTTAATTCTACGTCATATTAAAAACTTTACATCATTTTTGAGATACAAAAATAAATTTTAGAATAAATAACTCTTTTGCTGTTTAGGCGCGGCACCGCGCTTGACCCACATGCTATACAGTGTGTAGCAACACAGCGCTGAAAACAGAAGCTGAATGAGCTTAACATATAAGCGGTGCGTGCGCCGCGCCTAAACCTAAAACCATAAACTTTAAATATTGTCAAGATATTAAACGAGTTTTGCAAAATAATATAGCATGCTGACTTCGTAGGATATTACAATTATACCAGTGCCAGTTCCAAATGTGAGTCAGCGCTTAAACCAAAAGCAGCTGGCAAAAGGAGCCAGTTGCCTGCAAGAGCTTTACTAGCACCCGATTTACCACTTTTGGAGCACAAACTCAAACCTAAAACCGGCCAAGCACAAAAATATGTTATCGCCATGATTGGGTGGATTGATTCCCAGAATATTTATCAGCATGACGCTGCACTAATAATATATGAAGTTCATTATCGAATTTTGGATATGCCCTGGATCGTTTAACACATATATAAAAGGTTATTAAAGAATAATTAATGTTGGTTCGTATATAAATCGATATTAATCAATTATTTAAAATAGTATTTGTGTTTGTTATTATTAACTATTGAGTTGCGTTCGATTTAAATATTAAAACACTACTACAATACATTTCACAAAACAAAACGACGGGGACACAGAAAGGAGAAGGACAACACATCACACGTAAGGAAACTGCTGCTGTTGACGAGTATCTGATTATATTAATTATGGGTCTTTTGTTCATTAAAATAAGTGTGATCATACTTCTAGAGTATATTGGGCTGACACAGTTGCTGCAAGGTTAACATTGGGGTCCAAAACCGGGAGTGTGATACAACTTAATTTCGCGTTACGTAGTAAGAGATACAAAATATAAAATATAAGTCACTGCACTGTAGGTTCACGGATATAGCGCGGCTTCATTTCAGTATTCTAGCTGGCGCGGTAAATCACGCTGGGTAATGAAATGATAGAGTTATACAATATTTAAGTTTCGCGCGCTACGTTTACACAATATATTTGTGAGTCCGTCCCACGTTCCAGACGGACACTCCAGACAAGTCCAGACACCAGTGTAAAGCGGATGAGGTGATCAGTGTTCTGTGTTATATGTGTGAATATATAGTTTCTATGTTTGACTGTGGTGTGTATTGTGTGTGTTATTTTGTGTGTGTAGTATGAAATCTATATGGACTAGTTTGTGTGTTCTTAATTATAGGCACATGTCATTTCCATCAAAGTTGAGTTCTGACCATTCATCAGTGTTTCCAGCTTTTTGAGCATTGAGTAGCATAGTTTTAATGCGACCTTTAACAAGTGCAATTGAGGACGAGAAGTCAATCTTACTAGAGGGTTTAAGGAATTTATTCCACATATTCGAGGTTTTATATACAAACAAATTGGTTGCAGCGGGGTTAATAAAGTAGTTATCACGTCGGGGTGACTTTTGAAATAAATTGTACATCGGTATTGGAGTGTGAAGTTTGATTATTTTAAACATTTCAAGTAGACAGTGGTACTTATACAAATTATGCACGCAGAGTATTTTGTTTCTGCTGAGAAGGGGTTTACTTGATTCTCGTTTATAGAAGTCGGCTCCAAGTTTTTGGGATCCAATTGGGCGGGTTCTAGCACATGTTTTGAACTTATTACTGTATGCCTCTTGATCACCAAATAGAATACGAGTGCACTTTTTTTGAATTTTTAATATTGGTTCAAGCCTATTGTTCGATATGCCTCCCCACACTGAGATCCATATCCTAGATGAGATTCGAAGAGGGTGTGTAGAGGTCTTTATACAGCTCTTTAGGTATAAATCTTCTCATACGGCAGAGTTTACCGACTTCACACTTTAATTTTAGAACTAAGATATGCAGTATGAGGTTTCCAGTTAAGGTTTTTATCTATAATAACGCCGAGGAATTTAGTTTCATCAACACGTTTAATGACTGTGTTATTCAACGTTAAAATAAGATCATTACTATTACTACTACTACTAGTTACATCCTCCTTCTTTCCTGGTGTAAAGTGAATGTAACAGCTTTTCTTGATGTTAATGTGGAGAAGATTGCATTTCATATAATTGTAAACAGAATTCATTATAGTATTAGCTTTTGGTAGAGATTCTGGACAGATTTGTCGACTACAAATATATTGGTGTCATCAGCGAAAAGTATAAATTTTCCTAGGTCTGATGAGTTATAGATATCGTTTATGTAAATTATAAACAGTAGCGGTCCTAAAACACTACCTTGTGGTACTCCACAAATAACAGGGAGTTTATCAGATTCCTCACCCTAAAACTGAAACGTACTGCTGTCTGTTAGATAGGTAACTTCCAATAAGCTCGTTTGCGTTACCTCTTATACCATATTTGTCAAGTTTTATGAGAAGTTTATCGTGACTGATAGTGTCAAATGCCTTTGATAAGTCGATTAAAGATACCTAATACATGTTGCTTTTCCTTTATATGGGAGTTTACATAGTCAACCTGAGTAATTAAGGGCGTGGTTAGTTGAGTGACTCTTCCCAAAACCAACTGGTTCTCAAACAAAACGTTCTGCGAAACAAGAAAACTGTACAAACGGGAGTAGATTACTTTCTCAAATAACTTTCCGACACAGCTAGGGTAGATACTGGCCTATAGTTTTCGAGATATTCTGTACCGTCTTTTTTGTATATCGGGCTAATTTTACCAATTTTCACGTCGGTCTGGAAAAGTTCCATTTCTCATGTGTTCATTAAATAATACTGACAGGAGTGGGCTTATAATCTTAGACCGTTCGTTCTGATGACGTGAATAGGGATGTCACTAGCTTTTCCATTCTTGAGTTCGCTAATGATTTTCTCTATTTCTTCTGGTGTACAATCGCTGAGAAATATACTTGAGGGAATTTTCCCCTTTGGGAATGTTTGTCCGTAAAACATTGAATTGGGACTTTTGTCAATTTGGCCGGTTGTTTTGAAGGGTTCTTCAACCCTTTGGGGGAAGAAAATACAAGTAATTTTTTTAAAAAAAAATTTTTTTGTTTGCTATAATTCTACGGTTTTTTATTTTCTAAATTTTTAATAACAAAACCGGGGGGGGTTTAAATTTCTGGGTTTCCCCTTTTTTCCGCGTTTCTTTTTGATTAGTTGCCTTTTTTTTACTTCAAACCCTTTAAAAATTCAAAAAAAATTTACCCAAAATTTTTCGAAAATTTGAAACCTTTTTTAAAGTTAATCTTTGAGTTCTTTTCTAAAAATATTTAAAAAGTTAAGTACTCACTGCGTTTTTGTTTCATAAATGCGAAATGACAGAAGCCCCCTTTTGTGTCGTTTTCCTAGATTGCACTTGACTTTGGGGACTTTGAAACCCTTTTTGTTTTATTTCGTGACAGTGATTTAAATTTAAAATTATAATTGCTTTGGGGGTAAATTTCCCTGGGTTTTTTTTTGCATAGTGGTTTTTTTTAATTTGGGGGGTTTTTAACTTGAAACATTTGGGCAAAAACAACGTTAAAAAGTTCAGCAAAGGGATCAAAAAAATTTTTTACAGTGTTACAAACTTTTGGATTTGTTTTTTCGGTTGGGAAATTTTTCTACGTTAGAGTTTAAAAGTAGTCTTAAAAATGGTTTATACTTAATCTTTCAATGTTTGGGCAAGGTTTTGGGTTTAGTTTCTAAGAATTTTGGGGTTATGAAAGTGGGATTTTTTTCCCTTTGGGAAAGTGCCCAAAATTTTTAAAAAGGGTTTTCTAAAAAACCTTTGGAAAAGATGGTTTTTCGATGCAAAGAAGGGGAAAACCGCCGGGTTTTTAGGGGGCATTTCCGAAATGGGGGGATAGAAGCCCTCGACTGTAAAGAACCCTGTTTTTATTTAAGCAACCTTGTTCTGTCGCCCTGAAAATTGAATTTTTAAAAAAGGGCCCCCTATATCCCAGTTTTCTGGGGGGGGCTTTTTTCCAGAGGGCGGCTAATTCACTTAGCGCTTTAAAGGGCAAAATTGCCATTTGGAGGGCGGTTTTAAAAAAATCCAACCCAAAGGGGCTTTAGTTTCCATTGTTGAATCTTAAAAATTTGGAATTTTTTGGTTTTCACTTCATAGGAGGGGGGTAATTTTCGTTTTTTTGCATTTATGAACCCGGGGAAAAAAATTTCAACTTTCCTGCCCTTCTTTTTCCTTTTCGAAAGGGTGGGTTTGGGAAAAACTATTGGATTCGGTTTTAAATTTATACAAATACTTAATTCAGGTCCTTCATTTTGGGTTTCAAACAAAATGCAAAATTTTGGGAAAAAATTTTTTTTTTTAAACGGCGAAGATCTATTTCACATAGTTCCAAAAAAATTTCTTTTTTTTTACCCTTTTAAGTTTTGAAACCCTCATTTTACATTTTGGGCCCTTTGGTTTTTAAAATTTCAGGTTTGATTTAAAAAAAACTTTTTTTAAGAAAAAACAAAAAATTTTAAAAATTTTCGAGAAACTTAGTTATCGTATGCTAGTCGATTTTTCTCGGAGATATCATTTTTAACGGGTTGGACGTTTTTAAAAGCAAATTTAAAACATGTATTTTCAGGAAAAAAGTTACCCCATAAATCGGTATTGGGCCCAAAATTTGTAGCATTTATGGGTGAGGGTTTCATGGTTTTTTTTCGGAACACTCGAAATATGGCTTGGCCCAACCCAGTACCCTTTCAGCGTGTTTTTCAAACCTCTTTTGTTTGAGTAAAACATTTTCGGGTTTTGGGAGCCCGTTCCCGGGCACCCGGGTTTCGTTTACAGCAGGAAAAGGGGCTTTCGTTATAAAACCCCCGAAAAAATGTGGGGTCCCCCCTGATTCCCCCCCCGTCCAGCCTGCGTGCCTCGACCACCCTTTAAATCTAAGAAGAATTTATTTTTTTAAAAAAAAATTTCTTTAAACTTTGCAAAACCCCCCCCCAATTGAAGGGTAATTAAACAGGGTTTTTGGAATTTGTCCCTTTTGACAAGTTTTTGGCTTAATAGCCCGTTCTCCCTCAGCAAAAAATTGGAACCCTTCTACCAAACTCACAACCCAAAATTTAAAGGGGGAAAACTGGGGTTTGGGGTTAAAATTTTTTAAAAAAAATTGGGGCTCTTTATTTTTAAAACAAAATTTTAGTTGGGAGCGGGACATAAATAAAAACATTTTTTTTTTATTGAAAAGCTTGAATTTTTAGCAATTTTTTAGGAAATTTATTGAACACTTGTTTGTTTTCCCGATGGGTTTGACTTAACCCCGCCAAAATTCCAAATTTAGTCCGCAGGAATGACGGGTTTTTGTCCGCGGATTCCCAATTGGGTCAAAAGTGGTCTAAATAGGTGCGAAGGGCTTGTTTTCCAGGGGAAAAAAAAAAACCCCAAGGAAAAACCCCCTTTGGGGTCCGGCCAAATTTAAATTTTACCCGTGTTCAATCCCCCTGATCATGAGAGGGCCGGGGTTTAAAAAAACCTAACAAAATCTGAGGGTCACAGAGTATCGGACACCGGGGTCTTCCCAGATCCCGGGGGGTTTAATTTTGTGTTCGTACAAAACCGACTTGCCCTGGGCCCTAGGTTTTATGTTTGTGGTGGACAAGAATGGTTGTGATAGGGTTCCCGTGGGGCCAGTCTTGTGAAAGTGACGTTTCCAAAGGGGGACCTTGTGAAAGTGTGGTACGATGAGTCAGGGTGGGAAAGGGGGTTCGTTTTTCTGGTGTTGTGGGAAAGGAAAGCTTTTTTTTTAAGGGGACCCTCATTCCCCATTGATTAGAAAGGGGTTGGACAATTTGGGGGGAAATTTGGGTGATCATTGTTCGTTGTTTATGAGTGATTGGGTTGGGGCCGGCAGTTGGTCGGGTGGGGTGATGATTTTTTGCCGTGGAAATGAGATCTTTCCCCCAAAAGCCCCCAAACAATGCCCCTTTTCATTATTTAACCAGATGTGCGATTAATTTAAACATTTTTATGGATTTCCCTTCTCTGCTTCCTTTATCAAATTTAAAAACCCAGAGGGGTGTTTAGAGACAGGGGGGAGAGGGGTGGGGGGCAGCTGGGTTACAACCTGGGTGTTGAGCTCCCTTTTTAACCGGGAGGGTCAAAAGGGCTCTGAGGAAAGCTGCGAATTTTCTTTTGATTTGCTTCAGCTCCGGGTTCATACCCTTCCCGACTCTTGTTTACACCCCTTCAAGGACTTGTCAGATTGATCGATGTTGGTGAGGTGGCATGTCGTTTAAAGGGAAGTGGGCTTGCTGTTTTAGGTTTAATTATTTAGGGTTTTTGGGGGGGGTTGTAAAGTTTTGTCAAGAGTTTGAAGGCCGTTTTGAGGTTTTCAATTGTGGGTTTAGGGGTGGTGGGAGTGAATTTTTTTTCCCCCGGGGGGTGGCCAACGGTCTGAAAGGAGCTTTATATCTGGGGTCTTAAAGGGTTTTAAAGGGGTGGTCTTTTTGGAGGAGGTGGGGTTAAGGCGGGTTGGGGCAAAATTGGGGCCCGTGTGTCAATTCTTTTTACTTTAATTAAAAAAAGTTTAAAATCCTTTAAATGGCTTGCAACAATTGGTAAGGGGTTCTAGTTGTGTTTAAAGGGGTGCCTTTTTTCCCGGGTTCCGGTTTGCGGGTGTAGTGGTTTTAAAAGTTGGGGGTTTTGCAAGGTGTAAAAAAGGGAAGGGGAATTTGGTTGGAAATCAAAAAAGGAAAAAACCCCCCCCCAAATTTTGGTGAATACCCCCCAAAAAAAAAGGGGGAAAAACCCCCCTTTGTAAAAAAAAAAAAATCCCCCCCTTTGACAACCCCACTATTTTGTTTCCCCTTTTAAGGCCCACGCCGTTTCGATGCCAAAACTGCCACCCCCTTGGCCAGTCTAGTTTTTCCCCGACGTTTCAGTGACTGGGTTTTCCCGGGAAAATTTCCTCTTTTTCTCTGTTGGGGGTGCTGGGATGGTTTGGGAAATTCAATGTGTGGGGTTTTAAAGGGCCCCCTGGGGCGCTAATTTAAGAAGCAACTTAAATCGATAGGGGTGTTTATGGTTTCTTCTTAGCGTTTTTGGTTTTTTGTTGAAAATGGGTAGAAATGGAACTGGAAAAAGGGGGAAAGGGGGGCTTTGTTTTCCCCTTCCTCTTAGGGAATACCAGGGCATAGTAGAAATCAGCAAAATTATGATCTAAAAAAAAACAAAAGGTGCACGGTAATCCCGTAAAAGCTTTCACAGCAAAAAAACAACGAAAAACTTCCCCTCTCCCTTGGGGGGGGCCCCATAATAAAATTTCTATCCCAAAAAATTATTTGGGGGGGTTTTTTTTGTAATGTGGAAATTTTAAAACCCCCAAAAGTGTTCCCCCCTAAAATTTTACCAAAAATTTCCAAATTACTAAACAAATTAATTTTTTTCAAAAAATTTTTTTTTTAAATTTTTAAAATTTTATTTAACCCAAAGACTTTTTAACCAAAAAGACCTAAGTTAAAATTTCGCGTTTTTTTTTTGAAAGCGTTTTTGTTGCTTTTGACCCCAATTTTTAAATTTTTTTTTAAAAAGGTAAAAACCCTTTTTTTTAAAATTAAAATTTTTTTAAATTTTTTTTTTTTTGTGTGCGTTAACCAATTTAAAAAACCCATTAAACCCCCCAAAAAAAATACCCGGCTTTTGGCCAATTTTTTTCACCGGAACCAAAATCCTTATCTAAAAACCCGGGATTTTATTTTTTTCAAAAAGTTGGACTGTACAAATACGTGAAATACTAATGTGAAAAAACTGAAAGAAGGGGGAAACCCCAAAGGGAAATTCTTTGGTTTTTTTTTTGGGGAGGTCCGGGGCCCCCCCTTTATTTAACCTTTAAAACAAGTCCTCCGACCATTTGGATGGTCGAATTTAAAAGACTTTTACACAGATGTGAAATTTTTTGGGGGAAAAAAATGGGAAACCAAAAATCCAAAAAGATCCATAAAAATTTTTTCTTTTGAGCAGTGGTTAATGAATTTCCCCCCCCGACCCGCTGTGCGGGGGGGGGGGGGGGGGGGGGGGGGGGGGGGGGGGGGGGGGGGGGGGGGGGGCCAAAAATCCCATTTGAATAAAAACGGGGGTATATTTTGCTCTAAAAAACACTTTTTTTTTGAGATTTTACCGGGGGTTTTCTCTTATCATCCCCAATTTTTTCAATTTTTTGGGGGGGGGGTACCAAAAGGGGAAAGGGGGGGCCAACCGGCAAGGCGCTTAATTTTAAAGGTTGCCAAAAGGCAACGTTTCCACCCCGCGGGCCCCAGACCCGGGGACACTGGGATCTGGAACCCCGGGCCTTTTCTTTTGTGCAGCCAAAACTTTAAAATTCCCAGCTTTCTACCCCCTAGAAAAAAAGTCTTTTTTTTTTGGATTCGTTTCAAATAAGTAGTGGCCCCAAAACCCCGGGTACCGCCCAAATTGTGCTTTTTTTTTTAAAAACGTTGACAAAAAAAACCCTTTTCTGCCCCGAAGTCAATCTCTGGGTTTCATTAGCAAGGCGGGTTTCCTTAAAAGGGACCGGGCTTTCTAAAAATTTTTTGGGTGCCAAAAGAAAATTGGACCTTTTTTTGTCCACCTTCCCGATCCTTTAAACTTAATTTTTAAAAAACCCCGATTTAAAATTTTTGCAATTTAGTAAAGAAAAATTTTTTAAAAAAAAATCTTTTTTTAACAATTTTTCTCCCCAACAAAGAATACAAATTCCCGAAAAAAAAAGCCCCCCTTTTTTTGCTTTTTTTTCATTCTGTCTGAGTTAAAAATTTATTTTAACAAAATTCCCCCTTTCCCCCGTGTAAATAGCGTAAGAAATAGAAAAAAAAACCAAAACTGGGGTTTAAAACGTAAACTTTGGGGCTAGGGGGGAAATAACGTTAAAAAAAATTTAAAAAATTTAAAAAAACATTCAAAATTCAAATTATAAAAACAAGCAGCGCGAGCGAGCAGGTTTTATCCTATTTCCTCGTTGTAAAAAAAAATTAAACAAAATCGCAAATTTGTTTGCGATTGCAGGGTGGTCCTAAGTTTTTGAGACAAAATTTCGTATAATTTTCGCCCCCTGCAAAAAAAGCAAAATTTTCAGTTTGTACCTTTTGTGCAAAAAATTTGTGGAAAACCGGGGCCAAGTTGGGTTTTATTACTTTTTTTTTCCCTTCCCCCGTAGCTGCAAATCTTTTCCTTTTTTTTTAACCCGGTTAAAGAAGTCCAAAAAGCTTTTTAAAAAATGTTCAAACTGTTTTTTGCAATTTAAACCCGCTAAAATTTTTTTTATTAAAAACCAGTTTTTTTTTCCGCATTACGGTTAAATTCACCCCCTTATCAGAAAAAACTTGGGCCTCGCGCCAGTTTCCCCCAAATTTTAAATCAAAAATCATAACTTTCAAAAACCCGGGTTTTTGACGCATGTGAGGTTTGTGGGCCTCTTTTTGTCCTCGTTGCCATTGGGAGGGATTACCCAGTTTTTTACCCTCTCAATTATCAAGAAAGCCCATCAAAGGCTTTTTAAAATTGAAAAACCCCGGCCGGGGAATTGAAACAAACCCCCGGGGGTGGGGAAATTTTATTTTGGGTCCCCCTAAATTGATTGAAATAAATTTTCGTGCACATACAGAATGAATGGTTAATAATTTACATATTATATGTAGACCAATGCTCTGTGCACGGGATGCTTCCTGGAAGAATCCAGTTCTTTTAGCGGGGCACCCTACCTAAAGCCAAATTGAGATATAATAATCATATTCCTAGGGAAATAATCAGAAATCGAATACCAATCAAATAATATGATATATATAGGAGTAGTAACAATATTTACTATGCAAAATGCCCCAACCTCATTGTGTAATTATATAAAATTCAAATTCCATACCACCACTAAACCCCAACTGTCAACCAAACAGCCAAGCAAAATTAAATAACTTCTTATATCTGTCATACTATACAAATGAATTGTAACCAGAGAATAATTTCTACACCTAATGCAAGTGAAATAATTTAGATGGCAATAATGAATGCCTAATATGAGTATCATCTGTCTATGTCCTTGTAGAACATTCTTGACAAAGGGATATGATAACTAATATAGAAGGGAAAAAAACAGGAAGTGTCGTCCTGTTGGAAATAAATAAAATATCTAGTATATAAATTAGAATATAAATAACATTCGGTCAATGTGTCCGTCAATAACTGTACAATTATCAAATGTAAAACAGTACGGGTGCTACAGTCACCTAAAATAAATACTAAGTATAATAAGTTAATAAATTAAATTGGTCTGTAAAACTACCACTAGGTATAATAGGTCAATAAAAATTAAAAGTGGGTTTATAAAAACTACCACTGTGCGAAACCCCTTCTCCAGTTTATAAACATGTCAGTCATGTGCAGAATCAAATCAGAAATGGTAAGGTGGTAAAAAAGGGAATATCCTTTCGACACTTCAATTATATATGCCTCAGATTTAAAAAAGAAATAGAAGATACTTAGTTATCGTCACTATGATTGCAGTGTAAAAATTTGTCATATGAATTTGTCGACGGTATAATTAGGGTCTGTTGTTATAGATGAGAGTAGGTTTTTTCTTATACGAATCACTAAAGCTTTTAACATCGGCAGATTTCGAGACTCTGTTGGAACATTTATTCCAACTTTCTGCCCCAAGTATTGAAAGTTTTTATGTGACCTACTATATATAAACCGTAATAAACATATAGGTTGCAGCTTTCGCCGCTCCTACTCATACCTCCTATATGTAACACTAAAATTTGTTCATAAATTTTTGTAGTCAAATTGTCATGGAGGATTTCTAAAAATATAATTTGACAGTGGAGTTTGTCGTCTAAGATGGAACACTAGCTGGGGCATTGAACCAGCTAGTTGATCAGCATCCATCCCTTGCATACAATTAATTACAAAAAGCGCTAATTATACCTGTTTCAAAAGCATCCTGTCTGGAAGTTCCCTGACTGCCGTGTGAATCTTTGGATCTATTTTTGGATCTATTTTTATTATAGATTTTGATATACCTATTATATATACCTAACCCGCTCACTCCTTATCAGCATTATTTCCACTCGGTCACGCCTTGTACCAACAGTGGCACCTATCCAAATCTTACCTATAGAACCCCAGAACTCAATCAAGCCATAGTCTGAATTCACAACTAGTTCTGACACTGCTACGTACAGTTTCCGTGGACAACTGGTAACCTTTTGGGCCATGCACAGCCATAGCATGCTATGGTCCTGCAGTGGGGTCTCCTTGTCCTTGGATCTGTGTTTTGATCCGTCTTTTCTTAACAATTTTCCATTCTGTGTCACTTAGACTCCACCTATTAAATGTTAATCGGCACCACTGGTCCTAGTTAGATTTAGCCATGGCCATGGCACGACTTACTCAAACGTAACAGTTAAATAGGTGTGACATACTAATTATATTTTATAATTATAAACATATGAATACTTGCTATTGAAAACTAATCTCAGGGGGGTTTTCAAATTCAAAAAATCGTCTTCCTTCAGCGATGGTCTCTGACGGCTGTCTCCCTGCTTTGATACGAAATATTTTAAGACTAGATAAAAAATGAATTCACATACAATGCTTTTGATCGGGGGGAAAGTAAATGGGCCTGTAGAATCAAAAAGTCCTGGTTAATAGAAGCACTAGCAAGGAACACAGCGCATGTTATGTCTCTTCTTTCTTGATTCTACAATCCTTAGCGAAGTTATTAATGCTTTTCAAACAAATTTACAACGAATTCTTCGTGTAGTGCATCCTGGTTTGGACAGGATATGCACGTTTAAATATTTCCATCACGTTACATTACATAATTCTCAATAAATGTAAAAGATTTGTAGTGTTGTAATTAGTTTAACATAGTTATAATATATTAAGATTTAATTAAAAGTATTATACAGCATGTTGAAGTTAAGATTGATCTAACAAAATCCCAAACTCAGAAAAATGTTATGGATATGTCTTTTGGTGGCAAGTGCTATCAAGTTTTCAGAAGGATCAAACGATAAAACTTGCTTCTGCCCAAACCTTGTCAAGGTAGTGGTGGAACCCTGTATTGAGTTTGTTACCCCAACCAAGAGCTACCCTCTGTTCAGAATACCACAGACCTTCAATTATCTAATGCTGAAGAAGGTAATTAAAAGTTATGATGTTGTCAAGATAGCAAGCAGGGTTGATGGAAATTATGATAAAGAACAGAAATTTAAAAATTTATAATTATTTTGTTTTTTTTAAAATAAACCTTCATTTTACCTTATGTCAATAAATGTATCTGTCAGGTAACTTAAACACGGTACCAATTCATTTTCT
>NW_026971801.1:0-46575 GCF_026151205.1 Bolinopsis microptera | reverse complement strand
AAAAAACCCCAAAACAACCCAAAAAAACGGTTTTCGGGGGGGAAAACGCAGTAACCAAACCACCCAATTCTGGCCCCCCCTTTTTGGGGGAAAAAATTGGGGGGGGTAAAAGCAAAAACCAAAAAACCCCCCCCCAAAAATTTTGCCCCCTTTTTGGAAAGGTTTTTTAAAAGGGCTTTTTGGGGTAATTTTGATGAATAAACTCCCTGGCAAATAGGGGGAAAATAAAAGGGGGCCCATTTTAGGGGGCTGGGAATGCCATGTAACAAGGGCCCCACCCATGGCACAAAGTTTCCCAACACCAAATGGGGTTTCCAAATGAAGTTTTCCCCCTCCTTTTCTGGGGTTATGCAGGGAAAAAACCATCCCCCCAAACCCTCGTAATGCCAAAATGCCCAAAAGGGGAAAGAAAAAAAACAAGCATTTAAAAAAGGCAAAGGAATCCTGGGTTTCACTTTTCCCCCCCAAGAAAGGAGGAAAACCCCAGCCTTTTAAAATGTGACATTGTGACTTTGCCGAACGACTGGAACTACACCACGCCCGCCCAAGAGCAACCCCAAGATCTACCCCTCCTCCCTTGGACTCCCCTACCCCCCAACCCCGTTTGGCTTCACCTCAACGGATTAATAAGACCCAAGTACCGGGTCAAATCTCTCATATCCCTTTAAACCCCCCTTAAACCCCCCAAAAGTGGGGGGAGAATAGAGAAAAATTTTAAAAAATGACTTTGTCCTCCGGGAACCAAAAATAAAGTGCGGCGAAGAAGGAACCTTTGAGTTAGAAAAGCCAAAAGGCAAATGGGGGGCTGTCAATCAGTTTATTTAAAGCCCAACCGGAAGCTGGATATGGGGCAAGGGACTAAAAAGAATGTTTCCCCCTTTTAAAAAGGATGGACCGTCCTTTTGAAACGGCCTTCCCGGTTTTGGGAACGGGGGGAAAGCCCCTCCACCATGACAAAAAGGGATTAAATTATCTTACACTAGAAAGCCCGGATGGCCCCTTGGAAAAAAAACGTTTTTTCCAAAAATCCAACCCAATTTAAATTTTTACGGAAAACCAACCACAGCGTGAATAACCCACCAAAAAGGAAATAAACTGGCCTGCCAAGAGCCAAGGATAAAGACCTCCCGGCAAAACCAATTTTTCCCTGTTTTCGGGCCCCCAGCATGGATACAGGAAGACCGGGGAGGCCCCCTCATTTTTTTCTGGCCCTGGCATGTAAGAAGGAGACCAGCCCTTCCGGTTTTTGAAAAGATAAAATTCTTGGTTATGCTTGGAAACCGGCGAACCGGGGGCGGGGAAATTTTTGACCCCTTTTTCGGGACCAAAGAACCGACTTAAGTCCATTAAAGTTCAGTAAGTCCAGTTTTTTTTAGCCAAATTCAAAGGGAAATCCCCCCCCCCCCCAACGGAAAAGCCCATTTTAGCCCCCCGAACAGCAGAAATTTTATATAAATACTTTTCAGTTCCCCCCGGCCCAAGTGGAAATCCCCAAATTAATATCCACTCCAGTGGATATTAAAATAATTGGATGTTACAGCCCCCAAGGTTAAAAATGATAATAAAAAAAATTCTTTAACAATTTTTTTCTATAAAAAAAAGGGATCCCGATTTAATTTTAAAAACCGAACCAAAAAACCATGTTGTACATAAAAATGTATAATTAAATACTAAATTTAAAATTAAAATTTTACACAAACTTTTTCCTTGTGATAACAAACCCAGACACCTTAAAACCTAAATAGTTAGAGGTTTATTTAAATGGTAAACGAAAAATTTAGCGATTTAAACGTCAACGAGGGTTTTTAAACTTTGCGCCGATATTGTATGTAACCCCCCTGTACCCAAACACTACTTTTTTTACCTTTTTTACGAATCTAATCCGACAAAGATACCGGCCAAAAATTCATTGGGAACGGACACCCCAGTATAAACCACTAAAATTTAAAATCCCAAACACATAAACTTTAAAATATCAATTAAACCCTAAATTAGCGCTATCCATGTTAATTTAAAATATTTCACCGCATAAGCGCTAAGCCAAGCAAATGGCAAATGGAATAGCTTGGAGCAGGTCCTGGGATGACAGGCACAATCCCAAGCGACTAAAAGCGAAGGGGGTTTATTTCACGGTACCCTACGGGGACTTACAACTCTCTAACTTCCCCCCCTTCCTCCCAGGAATTATAAACCACCGAGGACCAAACACAGGGTCCCTGCCAACTCCGGACGTTGCCATATCTGACCTCCCTAATAAGGGGGGACCCCTATAAAAATTAAAAAAACACAAGGGTTTATATAGCGGAAAAATCCCATAGAAAAGCCCAAAAACTGGTGTTCACCCCACCTCCCCCAGAAATCTAAAACCACCCCAGTAGTGAGGATGAAAACAAATGTATAAAAAAGCAAGGAAAGGTGGTCCCCCACTGGATTTCCCCCGCAAGGGATTCAAACATATTAAAAAAACCTTTTTTGCCGAAATTGGCCCAAGGACAAGCAAGATACTATGTCCCCCCATCATAGTAATGTATTTTTGAGAGCCAATGGGTTAAACCAACCATAATCACTTCCCTCCATTTGGGTTTCCCTTCTGGGTCCCCAAGCAGAGGGCAAATTCACTTTCACCCGCGCCCAAATTTTTCCCATGGGAACCAGCAATATTTTCATGGGTTTTTTTAGTTAAAAAGTAAAATCTATAACATGCACCAACCTTTACCCCAATTTTTCCCTTGTGTTCACCGGCAAAATCCCGGGAAGAGCCGAAATCATCCCCGAAGCCAAGTAACCTCCGTTGTTGAAACTGCTTTAAAACCCCGGAAAAAGAACCTTAAGCCTAATCTAAAGAAGCGTAAGAGCATCTTGGTGTTACCCGTAAACCCACCTGTAAGAGAATAAAGTCCCCCAACCCCCCCCCACCCCCCCCCCCCCCCTCGTTACACTTAGATTATTTTGAGGGGGAACCCCAGGTTGCAAGCCCCAGTCATTATACTTTGCCCTTTCCCCCCTTGTTTTTACACTATCGAGCCAAATAAATGGCGGGTAAAAAAAAGCAAGGAGTTAGAAAAATTTAATAAACCAAAAGAAAAAATCATCCCTGTAAAGCACAAAACCAAATATAAAAAAGCTTCCCCCCGTCAAATGGGACAGTCCGGGAATATACAACAGAAATGTATTCATTTTTTTCCACAGCAAGAAAACCACATCCAACTTAAAACAAGTTATTGGTTTTCTAACCTTAATACGCTTACGATAAGAAACCCATCATATTTTAAGTTTTCCAACACAAAATTTCCCCGGTGGTGACACTAAATGATTTTTTGGGACCGAAAACATAAATGGGAATTTTATTTTTTTTTACCGAAAAAACCGCCAAAAAATTACCGTTATACCCCCCAACATTAAATTCCCATGGTAATTTTGGGGATTTTTTTTTCCCACCCCTCCATAAATTTAAAACAAAAAATGCAAAACCCCAAATATTTGTCGAGGATTTAAAAAAACCCAAAAGAAAAATTCCTTTCTCAGACAATCATCTTTGTTTATCATTCCTTGGTAAAAACAAATTTCTCCCTCCGGACCCTACCCAAACCTTACAACTTTACCCCCAACACGCTCAGACGGAATTATTCAAACCGACTGGTGGGTCAGTTTTTTTTATTTTATATCCCAAAACTACACTTACTCCCTGAAGAAAAATTGTACCGCCCCCACCCGTTGCCGATTTCTAGAAGTAAGTGGACGGAAAGCTTGCAGGTAAGCTTAGTTAAAAAAGGGCCAACGCAAGAAACCATGTGTGTAGGCAGCCAATGGTTGGGGACGACTATCATCTCCAGAACGACTATCCTACAAGTAGAAAAATGGCCTGGGGAACCGAACAGCAATTAACAGACATGCAAGTTAAATTGAATTAACAGTACAATCCAACGCATAAAACCAACAAAGCCCCCGCGGGCCAAAAGTCCCCCCTATGTGACAATAACGTGCAAGGGTGGTTGAACGATAATACTTCCTTCCAGCGAGTCAAAAGGAACGATCGACAGAAAAAATTGGGTAGTCCGAAATCCCCACCGGGCTCCCCCAAGTACATAGGTGGAGATATCCCGCCCAGGGAAAATCTCAAAAAACAAACGCTTACCCTAACTGGGAAATCCATCCGAGGCCTTGAATAAGGTTCACATGACTTAATTGGATATACCTCGTTTATCCACCGTTTAAAATATAGAACACTAAGACTACAAACACCCTAAAAAAACCCTTAGGACAACGT
Source organism: Bolinopsis microptera (assembly GCF_026151205.1). Lineage (NCBI taxonomy): Eukaryota > Metazoa > Ctenophora > Tentaculata > Lobata > Bolinopsidae > Bolinopsis > Bolinopsis microptera. Next base: position 42,308 of record NW_026971801.1, on the reverse strand, counting down.
TGTGCACGGGTGGTGGGACGAATTATCCCCCTTTGCACCAGGAATTATTTTGATGATCGAGTCCCGACAAATGTGCAGAAGTTTATTGACGCCCATACCCAAAAAACGATGGGGGGGGTGGTAATAATAAAATGCAAAACAGTGCCCCCCCCCATATTCCCAATAAGCTAATTTATTCGCATTTTGAAATAAGGGTTTGAAAAATGTTCAATTAAATTGTATAAAACAAAAAGTAACCCAGCCCCCAAATTTAAATCTATTTGAAATGTGGGCATAGTAAGTTTCAACAAACCCTCCAATAAACCAACCAAATCAAAATACTAGTTCCGTGTATTGATCTGTTAAGGAAGAATATTTTTGCCATAATTGTATTTTGCAATTAATGGAAAAAACATTATCCTAAAGATAGTGTGTGCTCCCACCTGACTGATTAAAATTAACGTAAAGCCCGGAGGGTTGATATAATGGAATAAAAAACCCCAGATTTGGGCAGTTGGGGCCTATATCGGCAATTATCCCACCAAACGTCCCCTAGAGGGAGGTAAAACTAAAAAATATTAAAGACACCCAACGTAAAAATTAATTTGCAATCACACCGTTCCCAACCCTTATTACCACATACTACTGCCCTAACGCGAACTACATACAAATAGGAATTTAATATTGGAATTCCACCACAAACTTTTAGCCATGGCTTGTAAAGACTTTTACTTCGATACTCCCTAATTAAACATCGCGATGGGAATGGGGGGTGGGGGATTTATTATATTGGTGTGTGACATGGGAGTTATGAGAAAAAAATCACCATAAACCCATATTTTAATTGCTTTTTAACAATACACATCCCCGCCGAAAAAATCCTCTGGCTCAAAAAAGGGGCGATTTTTCGTTAAATGGAACAAAATCGGACTATTTAAATACCACCGCCTTTTGAACCAAACAATTAAAAATGCCCTAAATGTATTATATGGAGAAAGGCCCAAACTATTACAAAGAAATGTAACACAATAGGGAGTTTTTTAAATGAAAAGCAAACAAAAAACTCAAGATATGGGCTGGCCCTTCAAATTATAGTCCCACGCCCACACCCACCCAACCGAGGCTAGAAAAGAATTGTCCCACCACCACTGCCCGTGGGCCCGGTATCATCTACCGGCGGCACAAATGCTTATCTATCTTGAAATAATGATGACACAACTTAAAAGCGGCACCATATTGATGCCAAAAAAGTACCCCTCAGATTAAACCTATCCCCGTATGGATGGTGTTAAAAATTTTTGTGTTGAATGTTCCCCCCCAAATTCACTATTTGTTCTCCCCTAAAATTAACGACCTTAAGGCCTTTTGCACAAATTTGCATAAACAAAGCGTTTTAAAATCCAAGATTAGAATTCGAGATAACCCGGACCCAATAGGACAAATACTTTTCCCCAATTTGACATCAATAAAAGATAAAATCCCCCATGCAAAGTCGGTTTTAAACTGGGCCCCCCCCATATGGGCAAAGAAGAAGGCCCACCCCTCACTTTTTTCCTCCTGGTAAAAACTTTCTCTGATCATACTTAACACACGCCAAAATACTTCCCCCTTCCACCAGTTCCCCACTTGGAAACTTCCTTAACAACTAATGCAACATACAAAGCTTACCCTTTCAAAAGAGGGGGGTACGCCATCGTAAAATCGGGAAAGCGGGAACAGTTTTTTGGTTTTAGGGTGGGAAATTTATACTGGTAAAATTTTTAAAGAGAAAAATCCGAATTTCGGACCGCAAAATGAGTTTTAATTTTTTATGATTTTAGTATAAAAAGTTACGTAAGTTCCCTTTGAACCACCCCGCGGCTACAGGGGGGGTAGAGGGGGGTGGGACACTGGGCCACGCGGGCGGCGGCAGCTAATTCCCCCGGAGACCACTGCTACACAGAGGTGATGAGATATACATACATCTACGGGGGAGTACACAGATGGGGGCTCCCTTTTATATTACAAAGTTATTAAAATAAGGAAAAAAACCAATGCGCGTGCAAATGTGAAACCTTATATTAAATACGTTACAATGATATGATCATTCTCCTCTACAACCAGTTTCCCAATCCATTTTTAGAATGAAATGAGGAATTTATTCCACCATAAATTCCATTTTTCCAATACTGAGTTTTGCCTTTACAAATCGGCCCTGGGATAAATTGGGGTGAAAATTACTTATCAAAAAAACATAAAGATCCCATGTAAAAAATACAGTGTACACAGTAGGGGACATATATAATGGGGGGGGAGTAGCGAAGTCAGGGAGACAGCTCTGTGAATCTATGATTGTATCACGAGAGTCGATGTTGCCTCTCTTAGGAGATAAATAAATTACCGTAAAGAAGCAGTGGGAGAGTGGAACTACGGTGTTTATTACGTTGTTAATTTTGAATTTGGAGCGATTTTTTTAATAACTTGTTTTTTAAATATTAAACAAGGATTATTAGCGGTATTTAATTGAACGCAACCCGTTGAGATTTAATTAACGGATACTCTGGCTCCTATACAGAGGTTGGGGGACAAATTAGTGTGTGACCTATGGGTTTGAACGTGACGCCCCAACCCGAACCCTTCCCCAGTAACGCACCCCCACGAAAGTAAACGGAAAAACACAGAAAGGCCCCTGGGGGCATCACCATCAACATAAAGCAAAATTGGCAAGTCTTCAGATGGGAAACGACAGAAAAGGATAAGGTGACCTTTACACCCATTACCCAAACTCAATTGCACGAAAAAAAGGATCAATAAGAAACATTGCCTGATCCCCCCCAATCATTGACCCAATTTTGCTGAAGAAGATAACCGCCAGAAGGATGCTGTTTGGAAAATAGAACACAAGTGCCTCATTTATGATCCCCCAAATATTTATTATTAAATTAGTTAAAAAAAAATATTTTTTATACCTATATTTTCCCACAACTAAAAAACCAATATGTTATTATTGGAACTACTTCAAGTTTTTAATTCAGACCACTTTGTTTCACCCTGGGTAAGGAAATTAGCTTCAAAAAAACCGCTAAAAAATTTTCCGGGGCCCATTAGCCCCCCCCTATACCCCCCCTCAGAAGGGGGGTCCCCGCCCCCCCCCAACCCCCCCTGGCCGCCAGCGCCCTTCGGCGCTATGGTTATGTGAATTGGGAAATCTCCCTTGGTTGCCATTTCGCCACCAAAGGGTTTGCCCCCACCCCCCCCACAGGAAAAAAAAAATAATCGGTCTGGAGCCACATGCCTTAGATCCCAACACAATCTGGCAAGTGTTTGGGATATGGTCCCCATAGACCGGAGCTACAATTTTTTGAATTTTTTTAACGGAGTCCTGCCTTGAATTTAGATTTTATGCGAAAACCGTATTTTTTTTTTTTTTTTCTCGTTTAATTTCGTATCCTCGTATTTTTTAATGAAAAAAAAATAGTAAAAAAGCACGTTTTGTAAAAAACGGTTTTTTGGATATACCATTTACGATTTTCCACAAACCCTGCTGTTAGATGGCCCCCCCCTCCCCGTTTTATCACAACCACAAGCCCCAAATGTGTGTTTTCTATTGGAGTAAGGAAGGAGGTTTAGTTGTTAACAGGTTTGATCAGCGGGCCCTCCCCACCAAAGGTATAGTTTGTGTATTTGATTATTGGAGGAAAATCATAATAGAATAGAAAAATAAAACGTAATATATTAAAAATGTAACGAACATATAAAATTTCGTAAATGCGCTGGTTTACAAATCCCTTAAATACTAAATACTCTTAAATATTGAGCCAAAAAACTAATATACGGCAGAAAGAGGTTACTATAATCAATACAACTACTTTGAGGCCCCCCTAGCAACAAGGTAGTCCTCCTAACAGACAACCAAAGAAACCTGATAATTTTTATTTTTGTATGACCACCTGCCCCACAAACCCTGCTGACCCAAACCATGAACGGAGGTATTGACCAACCTTAATACCCCCTAGTGGGTGGGGGGGGGGGGCCCGCCTACCGGGGGGGGGGGGGGGGGGGTGGGGTCCGGGGGGGGTGATAAAATGAAGCAAAAATAAATGTTTTGGGAGACGTAGGTAGTGTTTATATAATTTTATATAAATTCCTTATCTTATATTTATAAAACTGATAAAAATTAAATACTATTAATAGTCCCTTTTAAGGCTAAAAAATAATACAGGCCACGGCCCACCCCCCCCACGAACCCCCAAATTTCAAAATGAACTTCGATAGTATAAAATCCCCTCATATTAGATTCCTAATACCAGGACTATATAATGCCTTAATAGGCAACTATAATTTGGGCCCCCATAAAAGTTACAAAAAATTATTAAGTTAATAACAACAAAACAAGATAAGATATCATGGGAATTAAATAGAAAGTTTCCCAGTATTTTATATGAAAACATACAAATCTTTTTACCAATAAAGCCACTTGCGGGAAAAAGAGGACAAATTTAAGCATACTAAACCTGGCACGCAATTGAGCTGATAATGGGACAGCCCCCCCTCAAGAAATGTACTGGTCCAGTAGACACACAAAACTAACAAGAAGACGTAAACATAAGCTAATATTTGTATCCCACCCATAGGATCAGGCCCAGCCTTGAGGGCTTTCTTTAAAAAATATGGACACAGTATAACCACCAGAACGTACAGGAAAAAAGGTTAAGGATAGCAATTATTCCTCAGGGGGCCCCCCGTTTGGGCGGGGCCCCCCCTCCTCGATGGCGACAACTTAACTTCAAACGTAACCTGAACGTCAGCTTAAATGAGCCGCTAAAACATTTTGTTTTCTGGCTGCCCCCCCAAAAATGTATTTCTAATCTTCCTAAAGTCCTAAAAAGAAAAAAGAAAATAAAAAAAGTTTTGAAGGCCTCCCTTTTTGCCACATTGTTTACCCCCTCCATTCTACCACTATTTTTAAACAAAAGTTCCTAACCTCTTTCCCGGAGTTTTAGATTGGGTAAAGTTTGTCCCAGTGGAGACGTTTTTTGAAAAGACCATTTTCGGTAATACATCTTGAAAAACAGCTGCTTAAATAGTAAAACACCTTTATCCCCCTGTACTCCCCGGGGTTTAGGAAAGAAAAAAGTCAGATTTACCCCACCCCATTTTATTAACCCGTACAAGTAGATTGCTTTTCCTTTAACAATGAAATGTTTAAAGCCGTAAGAATTCATGACATTGGGGTTCCATCCACTAAATATCTAATATTTTTCCAGCACTTTCTGATAAATGCCTTAAAATTAAAAAAAATAATAAAGTGCCCATTAACAGACATTTCCCCCTCTGGAAGAGGAGGGGGGTTGGATGTTATTGTTTTGGGTTATTGTGCGTTCATAATAAAGAACCCCAAAGGCCTGTGGCTAATGGTGCTTGGTGAGGTACCCCGAGAATAAAATTTAAATGTGGATTATTTTTTGGTATTTCTTCCGACAAGCTACTGAAACAATAAAAATCCCCCCCAATACTCTTGATCCGAAATCCTACATTGAGGTTCATCCCATCCCAACCCCAACCCCCTCCAAACTAATTAGTAAAACCAGAAAAATAAGATAGTTTGAAGTGAGGTCTGCCCTCAAGCATTGATCAGACCCTAAGTGTGGGGATAAACTAAACCACAAACCGATTCAAGGGAAAAATGTTTTTTGAAGCAGTTTAAAAAAGACACCGCCCTTCAGAAAGTAAAACCACCTAAATAACTCGATTGGGTGTTTCAGAATGAAATATGGTGCTTGTTTTATATGAATATGCAACATGACGATGCCCCCCCCCTGGAAAAAGCGTTTCTTGTTATATGTTATAGAGACTAATCTCGAAAAACAGCCTTGAACCTCGGCAATGAGCAAACCCTCCTCGAGCCTTTTTGAGAGGGACCTAACACGTTCGTTTTCCTCAATGACCCCCCTTTTTAACCAGGAGTGTGGGAAAATAAACATGGGCAAAGCCACCTACTAGCATTGAAAAAAAAAAATGGGAAGGGCCTAAAAATGGTCCCCGAACTGGAATACCCAACGAACACAATTAAAGTTAACTCTAAAAGTAAAAAACAGTCCATGGAACATTATGCTGGGAAAATTTCCCATAAAAGTTGGTTTTCAAGACCCCACAATACTTTTTACCCCCCAATTCCATTTGTGAGCAGGCTACCTAAATACAACCCTATTACAGGAAAGCCCAAAAAAACAAAAACCTATTTGGGGGTCCTCTGAACAAGAAACTTTACGTTCCCCCACCCTTCACCTTGTTCCAAATGCAAGCCAGAAAATTCTGTCCCCCCTTTAAAGGCTAACTCCCCCTTAAAAAACGGAAGTAGAAGGGAAAAAAAGTGAAATACGGCCCCCTATCCACTAGGTTCCATGGCAGTGTGCATATAAATACGCGCGGAACATGTACCGTTTTTCTCTTTGGAGCTGATAATTGGTATGGGTGTCCAGCGATTCCTAAAACTGTCATTTTATTTTTTTGTCCCAAAGGACAGAAAAAAAACTGGGAAGTATCACATCGCTAGGGCATTGAAAATTAATTGGACCTAGTGCGATTGACACGATCAAAACGGAAAAACTACGATTCCTTTGAAAACTCCAGCAAACTGTGTGGGCTGTAAAAAACATTAGGAAGAAAGCGTGAAGGGATTTTGTCCCGGGTTTATGTTGTTGTCCAACCACAAAAGGCTACGGGGTGAAAGGTAAATAAATGGAGTCTTTTTCAGCCCTGAGTTTTTTTAAGTAACCCTCACCTTGGGAGCTTTCCAAGGTGGAACTGTCCCCTATCTCCGGGCCCTTGTCCCCTAATCACCCATTGTTTCCCCCTGGGCCCTGGGGTGGGGGGCCTTTTTGAATGGAACTTAGATTTTGGGGACCCCTCTTAATAAACAATCAGTTTAGTGATGAGGCCCCCGATTCCCCCGATTTACTATTGCTAGGCCCCCTATCCCCACTTTGAAAACAACTGGAAATATGGACTGAAAGGATGTTTTTTGACTTTTCAAATGATCTGAAGAAGGCAAAGACAACTTTGGAAAGAACTATTTGCCCCAGCCCTAACCAGCTTATAAGCTCGAAGAAAAATGTGAAAAAAACCCCCTAAGTCCCCCAATGAAGACCCAAAACGGGAACTTCACTCCAATTGTTTTTATCATTAGCTAGTAACTGGTAAAAACGGTCGAACAGTGAAAGGAAAAAATTCAAGTTGTCGGTGGAAAGAAGGCATGTGAAAGGAAAAAGATATCAACACCTCAGGGATCCCCCCTGTCTGTTGTGGTAGCAAAAGCTGATATTCAAGCGTCGCCAATAACCTTGGAAATATGCCCCATGCATTCAACAGATTAAAACAAGAAATGCCTGGAGTGATAAAACCTGCCCCTAAACCCAATCGTCCCCGCCTAAATACTGATACAAGCTTAAGTCGTAATCGTTTATTCTTTATTTAAACAACTCAATCCCCTGTTGGGTGGGGCCCGTCTCCACCCCCAAAAATATTCCTAGAAAAACCTAAAAATGTTTTATGGTTTAGACAAACCCGCAAGAAACAACTTCCGCACTATTTTTTTGGAATAAAAAGTAACCCCAGGATCCATCTCCAACAAAAAAAAACTTGCTTATAAACGCTGCAATGCTTGGAACCATGACAGAAAAAAAAAGGTATGGCCCGTTAGACGTTGGAGGAAATGTTAAGGAACATGATTTTTTTGGCGGGGACCCCCCCTTTTTGACGGTTACCAGCGTTTTTTCTTCCTCCAATTATTTGGCCAATCCATACACACTGGACCCTTAAACCCGGGAGAAAAAGGAAGGAAGACCCCCCAAAAAAGCAAAATCCTAATCTTCGCTTGAGTTTGTGCATGATTTAATGTAAAAGAACTATTTTAAATTTGGAATAATAATCCTTTAGACCCTGCATTAAATCTCCCGTAATTTTTAGCGTAAAACTGAACAAGAGAATAAAAATTGGCGGGAAAAATTGCCCATGAAGTTATTATTTATGATTTTTTTAGAATTTTATATTTGTAGGAAAAGATTAAGACATATGGGCCGTTGTATTTTTTTAAACTATTCCCCATTGTATTAGAATGGTTTTGGGATTTAATACTTTGTTTAATTAACCAAAGCGTTAAAACTAGAATAAATACAGTAATTGCCATCCCATAATGTACCGACCATACCAAAAATAGCTCCCAAAAACCCGTAAAATTTAAGCCCCATCCAAGCCCCAAATCCTTACATCAGGCCAAAACCCTAAATTACATCCTTAATCAAATTAACAAATTATGAATTCCTCAAGAGATTGTGGAATTCCATAAATGACATTATAGTCCCAATTTTTCTGTAATTGCCAAAGCAGAAAAACCCAAAGAAATTGGGCAATGGATTTTATGTTTTTGTAAGACCATGAAAGTGGAAAGAATTTTTTCTCGAATAATTCCCAATTCTTTGAGATAAAAGTTAGGAGCTACCGCCCATTGGAAATCATATGTTCCAGCTTAAACCCAAAATTTTCCCCTTCATTCGATGCACAAAAGCCAAAATTTGAACGCACCTTTGGCAGCAAAATAACTTACGGAAAATTTTTCAAGAGAATCGGGTAAAAATATTTGAAAATCTGGGAAAAAAAACATTCCTGGGGAAGTGGTCCCAGATAACAAAAGGAAATAATGAAAAGCCGATTTTTATCACGAAATAAATAAGAGCAAAATATAGTTGGGTTTTCCTGTTTTTTTCACAAAATGGAAATCTAACAAAACTATTAAACCGTGGAGTTTTCCAAATGTACTCGTGAACACGGGAAACAAAGTGGAAACAGTTGAAAACACCCCCCTGTAACTAACGGTTGCCACAATAACTTTCCCCGGCCACAACATTAAATATATCCATTAAATTTAAAGACACCCAACCAGCACCTAGACCCCCTAAAACCGAACGTATTACAGACAAATACATGTATTACATGGCTTAGTCATTATGTTTTACAATTTATTAAAGAATAAAATATGACATTTTGGCCAAGAAAAAAACCAATTTTGCTAATAGCTTTTCTTTAGCTAACCATACCAAGAGGTTTATTCCCCTGGACCCAGCACTACCGTTCCCGAGTAGACAAAAGATTGGGTAGAAAATGGTTTTTTATTACCCCATACATAAATTGGGTCAAACAAGGTGAACCATTAGAATAACTAGCCTGCCCCTGGGGGGCAATAACTTTAAAGGTTTAAAGTTAAAGTTTACCAAACACCAAAGTAGTAAATGGTAATTTCATCATTCCATAAAAGTTAATAATATGAGTTTATATTGGTTACTGAAAGGATACCAATTTTTTTTGATTTCTTCAGAACATCCAATAAATTCATACCAAACATATAAGAATAAGTCCCTGGGATGCAAACGAGTTCCAAGTCAAAAATTGGGGCTCACCAAATCTTTTTGGGCCAACTAAACTCACAAACTGATCAAGTTGTTGGGGCCCAATAATTAAAAAAATTGATTGTTTTAGCGTCACAAGATTGTAATATTTTACACGTTTAATGGAAAACCCCCAATTACGATTAACCGGAACCGATAACCTCTCAAAATTGTTGTTGTAATAAAAGGTAAACCCTTCTTTCAATAAACAATAATACATCCAATTTGAAATTTTTTATAAGATTTCACATGTTACACCAGCCGCATGTAAACAAGACCCATACTAAAAAACCAATTAAAGCTAATAAGTGGAAATACTTATTTTACTTAAATTTTTCCAATATCCATACCCGATTTACAAATAAGATGCTATGTAAAAAATAAGAAGCCCCCACAAAAATTTGGTTAACTAAACCACTAAAAGTAATATTAACTAATAACCTTCTTAAATAATCCTCACCCCTGGGAATAGTCCCCCTGGGGAAAACAGATATTAATTAACATTAAAATATATTTTTACAGTACTAATGATGGAAATTAACCATAATCCCCGAACAAGTAAGATACCACATGTATTATACAATAAACAACCAGTCACATAGCCACAACAAATAAAATCCACGTTAGGCGACCAAATCCCATTTAGGAAACTTATCTAAAAAAAAAAATATTCCTTTAGAACAATAAAGCTGATCGTTATTTATTATGGTATTACCTAAGATTGTGACCGTAAAAAAATATGAGTTTAAAACAACAATTTCCCCTGACAGTAAGGGTTTTACTGGGTATAGCTGCCCATTATTTTGACCATTAATTCCTGAAGGGAAAACGATGGCACCCTTTTTTATTTATTACCTTCCTCCGGCCAACAGAAAAGCAAATAAATATAGCCCAAAACAATTTTATTAGTTGCGGTTATTGAAAAACGTACATGTGAAGGTAAAGCGGCCCGTTTATTCGTTTAATACAAATTATACAAGCAATTAAAATACCTAAGTAGTAAACAGAAACTAATTAAGAGCATAACCAGTTAAAGTCCCCGAAGCAGATAATACAGAAAATGTAACATATTACTCCCCCATAACTGTGAGAAAAATTAGAATGAAGTTGTAAGTTTAAACAAAAAATTTTTAAAGTAAGTATGTTCTAACTCCATAACTTGTAAAAAGTATTATAAAAATCAATTTGACTAGATAATTAACAAGTAAGAATTATCAAAAGTACAAACTTAGATTATTAAAACTATGAATTATTACAACCTTCAGTATAATAATAAGTAACATACCCGATTTTCAGGACAATAACCAGAACCAATACCCAGTACCTTTTTAAAGGGGGTACCCTTTTTGTTTTTATTTTCTTTTTCCTAATCTGTCCCCAAAATGGGTTTTTTTTCAAAACAGCCAAACAACCTAAGGACCGATAGGCGATAATAACTCATTTTTCTGGCAACTTGACGGAGAAATCCGCCATAGAAAAGCAAACTTAATTGTAGGCTTCCACTAAAGAAAGGTCCCCAACTATTGTTTATTTAAACTACGGTAAACAAATTGTATATTAGAAGAAATTAAAATGGAAGGTGGGGGTCTAAGAAAATGGTGGCCCCTTTTTGGTTGATTACAAAATTTATATAATTAGTTTTTTAAATTAATAGATTATAATAGGTACTAATGGTTTAACAGTAATTGGCCACAGAAGGGGTTATCACGTAAAAGGAAGTATTTTTCTTGAACTTTGCAACCAGGACCCCCTGGGGCCCCCTCTTCATTATTTAACCCTCCAATTTAAAATCCACAGCTTTGAGTCCACCCGAACCGAGGTAAGAAGTTGCGATAGATCCCAACCGGCAATCCAATAAGCTACATCCCCTAGACCTAGGTGAAACAACTGGGGAATTCGAACCCCCCAGGACCAAATCCAGCCGCCCAGAAGGCGGATGCTCCCCTTACCACCTAGGCCTAACTATAAGCCCCCCCTATTCAAAAAAAAACACAATTAAGTCATTAGTTGACAAACCTCTTGGCCCAAAAAAAACAAAGTATTTAAATTCCAGTTTCCCCACTAGTAATAAGTATAATGGTCCATGGAACTCGATAAAAATAGAATTAAAATATAATAGAAAAGCCAAATATGTACGTTTCCCATCCACAAAAAACCTAAAACATTGTGATAATTGAATTGAATTAAATTGAAGGAGCTTTCCCACAAATCTTACCGAAAGCGAGAGAAATGTAAACACCAACAAGGAGTCCCCTCCCCGATTCTAGGCACAGAAGAAATTTAGCCAATAAAAGAAAAGTGGTCCCCAGAAGAGACCTGACCAGCCAGGTTTTTGTAGAGGAACGGATTGCAGAATACCTCTGGACCAAAATGATCAGAAAAAAACAGACCCGTAAGATATCCGCCCTGAAATTATAACATGTGGTTGGAGGCATTAAAACCGCCCCGCTTTTTCCGTGACAAAAGGTGGCCTTTCAAAAGACCATTGAAGAAACTCTTGAATTATATAATCCCGAAATTATTCTTTTTTTGGGACACCAACTATCCCTTGGAAAAAAACTGTAAAGACAACCATTAAGACCACAGTCGTAGGCCCCCCCCCCCCCCCCCCCATAAACCCCTCTCTTTTGGAACAACCGCCCTAAAATGCCAAAAATATGTGGCCAAAAACTGTCCCTTATAAACCCCCTCGAAATTTTTAAGTGGGGTCCCTTGAAGCCACTATCCTGTCCAGGCATGGGGCCAGCAACCATAACCTGTTTAATACTAATAATAGTAAGATGGCCCCGTTTACAATCAAATAAAATCACCACTGGGTGGAAATTATTACATTACATAAAAATATTAAAAACCAAGAAAAGTATAAGTAAACCCACCCACAAAAACACACCCCCCCACAACCAAGACACAAGCCAAAAGGCCCCCCGTGGCCCTTCAGGGGAGGCTCCGGGAGGCCCATACTACTGTAACATCCTTTTTACCTGATATGCAGTTTTCTTAGTCAGGGGTCCTCCCATAGTGGGGGGTTGTCATAGAACCGCGGGACACTGGTCAAGATACCCTAATTACCTGACATCCAGAGGGGATTTATAACCATTGATGGCGTTGGGAGATACTTATGGGGGTTTAAATGTCGCGATTATTTTATACTTTAAAACCACGGGGATGATAAAAATCGACCAGATGTAGTGAAAATAGTATATCAGAAAATAATTTTTGTGAAAATCCCACGGTCCCCGATTTTCTTTTTTAATTTGGATTAAACGTCCCCATCCCCCCCCACCAACTATTGAATTCTCATAAATGGAGTTTTTATGAAAAATTTTATGTAATCCCTACAAAAACAAATTTTTGAAAATTGAAAATTCTCCTGAATGCCCAAAGGCAAGGTTTATTACAGTTTTTAAAATGCCCGTATCCGATATAAGTCGGGTAAAATTTTTATTTGGTATGGCAAGACTTTAAATAATGTCAGTATCACCGATTGGAAAAAAATAACAGAAACCGTCGGCCGTCACAAATACATTTTACGTCATAACGATGGGGAAGTCCCGCCCCCCTGACACCAAGTAAAAAAACTGCCACATTGTGTCATCGTAGCAATATTAAAAACCCGAAACAAATAAAAATAATATCGTATCCTTCACATTTTCAGTCACAAAAACCCTACCAGACACCAGTATGTTTAAAAAACGGGAAAAAGTTATATTCCCAAGAACCAGAGCCAATTGAAAGTCCACAGCGATGGCACCCCAAAACAGAAAACTCAAGAAAAAATCCAAACGATCCAAAACTAAAAAAAAGTTTTAAAACGTCCCCCCAAATTATGAAAAAGCACCACCCACTGATGGTACCAATCCGAGCCCCTTTCAAAGGAAATAATTCTACCACGAAACCCAAAGATTAAGTACCACTCCATACTCCCGGCAAAGTGAATACCTATTATAATACTGGAGTCAGAACATTTTTAGGGCAACCTACCAAAACTCCCCACCCCCCCCCCCCCCCATTTGTAAGGTAATAACAAACCAATAAAAATTCCTCAACTTTCCATAAATCAATACAGGTTGGTTTTGCGACGTCCGACCTAAAAGATTGAACCCTATTTTTATGATCCAGAAAAACCTGAATAAAGTAAAGATCGGATGAAATTTAGAAAAAACTTTGGTTTTTCTAATCCAAATCAATATCTTCAAGATCCGCCCAAGCAAAATCAGTATTAGATTGTTTAGAAAAATTCCCAATCAGTTAATTTCCAGAAGTAAGATGCAAGATTTTGGGAAAATTTCGTTTGATTGCATGGAACAATCTTTTCCTGAAAAGAATAAATTCCCTAGCGTCACCGCTAATTATGACAGTCCCTCACCCCTTCGCCCTTATGTGGAAAACAGGCCGTTTTTTAGAAAGCTTTCTGCGATGACCCACACTACCCACGTAAAGTCCCCCCCCCACCCCCATGAAAAAGAAAAAAATATCGACTTAAAATCCCGAACCAAAACCCCCAACTGAAACCTACCAACCCCACCCGGGAAGTCACCCTTGGCGCCCACGAAGATTATGTTTAAATAATAATTATTTAATAAGTAGGAGAAATTTTATACAACAGCTATTTAATGCCCATAACAGATAAACTCAAAAACCCAAAGATTCAGTTTTATTTTCAAAAACCAATCAAAAAGCGAACACCATCAAAAGATATAAAAACAAGTTAACCCATAAGAAACTTCATTTTTAAATGAAGTAGGCATTTAAATAATGAAGAAAGGTTAAAATTACATGAAATACTTAATACAACATACGTTATTATACAAAGAGGAATTAAAGTTGATTTAAGTTAAACCAATTTTTAAATAATGAATACCCCGATATCGGTTTTAAGTGTTTTCTCAATTTGGAATAATGGACGCTTTAAAAGATTCCCCGACACCGATGGTCCCCCCGCAGTTATAAGCAGTAAAAAACTGAAGAATATTTAAAACTTTTTTAAAAATTAAAAACATGCCCTCTTGAGCCTAGGATACAACCATATATACCAACGCAAGCCCGCTAGTTCAACAGCAATTCCATAAATAAAATTGAAAAATATAACTGAATCTGGAACTGTTTAGAAACACGATATACAGATATGTTTTTTTGGATGGAACCCCCTTACAATCAAAATCGATATTAGATTTAAAAAAAGGATCCCTAATATCAAAAACATGGCAATTTTGGTGGTAAAATAATATTTTGTACCAGACAAAGCAAATGGCAACCGATATTATTTAACCCAAAAAAAATGATTTAATGGCCATTTTAAAATAGACGAAATTAGGAAAAGTAAGTAAAACCGCCATTATAAAAGCCAACCTTTACACACGAGAATAAGGAAGGCGGAACTATGTGTTAGCTGCCTACTCCCACATAGAGCAAAATAAAAGGACAAACAACTAAAAGTAAAACATAATACAAATATATACCCTAACAAGCACAACTATATCCAAATTTTGCATGGATCCCCCCCCAAGATAATGTTACGACGAAATCCAAGGGAAAAAATGAAAAAATGTGGAACCACGAAACTAGTGAACCAAGAAAATAAAGAACCACATTATAATACCTAGTTCCAACTTGAAACCACGTACACTCTAACTGGGGCACGTTGGGGCACCACATTAAATACTTGGGTAACCCCAAGACCCTTAAAAAAATTCAATATTATAACTAAAGGCCAATAATTTTATTATCTGCAAATGTCCAAAAAAAAAAAAAAAGCCATGGTATCAAACGAAAATACTGGACCTTGAACATACCAAAATTAGCGAGGCCCATTACCGTGTAAATAAAACGGAGGATTCCCAACTGAAAAAATTAAAAGTGGGGCTGACATTATTATCCCCCCTTAAGGGGAAAAAATACTATAAACAGAACGGTTATGCATGTTAAAATCATGTAAACCGAACTGGAGGCAACGGCCCACTTAAGCGCTTGCAATAAATAGAATGCCATTTAATAACAATTTGCCGGCCTCTATTGTAAACCTGCACGAAATTTCTTTCTAAAACTCACATCAGAAGTGTTAGAAGCATTCATAACGAAAAGAATGGGTATGTCACAAAATAAAATAGTGGGGCAAAGAAGAAAATGGCCCCCGGTTGCGATCCATGGTTATTTTATTGACTTTGTTGGTGGGAATAAAATAATTTCACCATAAAATCAAAATCCATAAAATTGGCCCCTAATTTAAAATTAAAACGAATAAGATAATTTTAATAATTTTCCAAATTTAAGTTTAGAAAAATAATGAAATACCATTCTGCTTCCAATAGTGGCCCCACCGGGTCCAATTTATTTTTATTTTTTTGGTTATGTGGTTTGTTGTAGAATGCGTAGTAAACAAGTATAGTCAAATTTATTACTTTACTTACCTAAATGAATATTAATTAATTTTATTAATATACCTGCCCATTCCGGGTGGGACCCTATCAGAAAGATATATATTTTTTTTAAACGGCAAAAAATGCCATGAAAAACTAATAATAAAATTGCGAATAGAATTCCGATAAATCAATAGTGAGGTCCGGACATTGGCCCAGCCCCAACCCAATACCCAAAATTTAGAAAAAATTCCTGTGCGTTTGGAAATAATTTTGTGCGAAATTCCCTACTCGATAATCACAATCCTTTCAATACAACAGGAATGGTAAAGATGAACGGGAAAAGGTCCATCTGAATATGCCTCTAATAATCGACTTAAATGGGGTCCCTGTACCCCCCTTTAAAACCTAAGATTAAACCTCTGACCAGGTTTTTTTAGCAGTGGGGCAATGAACCATTTCCCCACAAGCCTGAGCACATGTGGGGATTTTGAAGATGTTTATGGTATTATTAAAAATACACAAAAATGGGAAAGCTAGGTTCCCACAATCGTGTAAAATATACGCCAAATCCAATCCTTTACCACAGTAATTTTCCCACTTTGTTCCCACCCAATTCTTTGGCTCCTGGACGCCATGAGAATAAATCCAAGAAGACTTAAAAGGAATAATTTAAATTAAAGAAAAATTGCTTCCACTTTTTCCCCTAAAATTAAACAGTTCAGAAAGGGAGCACAATTTAGCTCGGAAATTTCCGTGCGTGGAACCCTGGTTTATGAAACCCCACTTTTCAAAACCGTTTTTATGCATGGTGTTTCAAATTTTGGGGGAGTGGTTCATTCAAATGACCCCTCCCAAGTGAGAAGTATCAGTGTTTTTATTTCCACATTATTTCCCCCCCACACTAATTTTCATAAAATAGTCCCCCCCCCATCACTATGTTACCTAAAAAACCCATGTAAAGTTTCCGGAAAAAGTTTAAGGCAAGCCATTTTTTTAAACAGCAGCTTTGAGATTGAAAGAATGCGCTTTCAATTTGAAGATGTTTGATTTTGGAAAATATAAGAAAACAAACAATTTCCAACCCTGGCCCGTTTGAAAATTGAATAATGTTAATAATTATAATTGATAAAAAGTTGAGTAATTAAAATAGTGAAATTGTGGGTTGAGATGTACGTGGATATTATTCCCAGATAGCCTAGATTGAGAATGAACAGAGAATCCGTGGGGTCCAAATTCGTTTTAAGGACCAGTCCCGGTTCTGGAACCCGACCTGAAAAAGGCTATAAATAGGTCCCCCCCACCAATGAGAAAGATTACACCAACCAATCGTTAGGTGAAAACATTAAGCAGGTAAGCATAATCCGAATGATTATACAGCTGAATCATATTTAACTCCCCCAAACAAAATCATGAAACCTGCAAATATTTATTAAACAAAACCCTATAAAAGAAAAAAAGAAAAATGAGCCTTTATTTTGAAAAGTACCCCATCACTAAGTTCTCCGCTTTAATTATCCTATTAGGAATTATTTTTGTGGATATAGGAATATGTTTAAAGCGTGTGTGATTTACAAATGGATTAGAATTCAAAATCATTGCAATTTACTATGTAATTTATGGCCTTCCGAATACAAATTTAACTAATAAATCGTTACGAATGTAAAAAATTCATATTTATTGACATAAACTTTACACTATAAATCAATAAAATAAAAGACATTTAAAAACTAATTAAACCAACACAAAACAAATTCTAATACCAGTTTCTTGAGGTCTATAAAAATGTTAAACTCGAATGGAAACTAATAAAATCCAGGACCCCAATACTGAAGCGTAATGAACACGACTGAGAAACAGCACAACATAAGAACGGCAAAAACAAAAAGAAAAGCGGGGAGAGGGCAAAAAACTCCCCCCATTTGGGGTACACTAATTGCAATTTCCAATGTGGCAAACATAACGACTAAATACAATTTACACTCAAATACGGAAAAATTAAAAGCGCTGGGAACAATTCCCCCGTCCCCCCTATTTGTTATGAGTCCCCCCCCCGTGGTGTCCCAACACGTTTTTGCCTAGGGGCCTATTTTATTGGCAATCTAAAAAAAAATGACATGCCCAGGGCCACTGTTTGGTGCAAACCGACCACAATTAGGCACAAAACAACCCCCTCAAAAACCCTTTAGATTTATTTCCATGGAGATACCGATTTTGAACCCAAACCGGTTGAACGTTTAATACTTTATATAAGAGTTTACTGTATCAAAAAGGAAAACACTGGTCCCCCTTGTGGAAATGACCTCCCGTGTCCAGTGGTGTCTCCAGATAGAAGGCCCCCACTTAGGCCAGGCTAACCAATTTAAGAAGAATGTCCCCCCCGCCCTTTGACCCCCCCATGTTAAAATTTGGTAAGAGGACCCCACCCCAGGGGCCAACAGAGCCCCCCCTAAACCCCACAGACGAACAAGGAAAAAGTAAGCAAAAACCTCCATGTGCTTCTCCACATCCATATGTTAAGTGTGAAACGTTTAATGGGGGGAAGGCCCGGGTACTACCTTAGTTAAACCCGCAAATCCCTATTTAAATTGGATATATTATATAAATGGAAATGTATTAATTTAAAAAAGTCCCCACCTCGACCATATGCAATGCTTTTACAAGCTTACAAAAAAACAAAACAAGGAAAAAACACGCACACTTGTTTGAATACTATTAAACTTATAAAAACCCTCTTTGGGGGTTGCACCGGTTGCCATCCAATACTGTAATACTAACCTATAAACAGTTAGCCCTTGAAACAAAGAGTCTCAAACCTTTTAAAATTACAGGAGCCCTCCAATTTGCAACACTGTTTCTCCCCCCCCAATACAACCTGGAAAATGTTGTTTAGTGCTACCGTTCAATTTTTGAAACGAAGCCGGTGTGGGATTATGTCAAAATGGGGGCATTAAAAAAAAGGTTTTCAAAACTGTTTTTCCAGATATCCACTGTTTGCTCCTAAGTTAATGCAAATTGCAAACAAATATTAATTGACCCAGGTGAACAAGGTGAAGAAGAATTATGATTATTTTTTGAAAAAGCCGGAAAACATGAAAACTACGGAAGAAAAATTAAATTCCAATATAAAGTAACCTAAAAGGCCTAAAACTCCCCCCAGCCATAGGGTCCACAGCAACAGTAAGGTCAATAAACCAATTGCCTCCATACAAAAAATAATGCAATTAAAAAATCGAGTTAAAAGCCATCCTTACAACATATAAGACAACGGTTTATGTAAAAAAAAGCCCCAGAATGGTACGGAGAACAGCAAACCTTGAGCAAGAGAAAAACCTGCCGAATGTAACCGATATATTAATTAGATCTCAACACTAAACTGCATAATCGTCCCTTGGAATTAATATGCACCCACCTAACACACAACCAACACCAGTCCTCCTAACTTCCCCTGGATGAGCCACTGATTCACGTTCCTGTAAAAACAATAGTGCACCAATAATAATTTCCCCTCTTTTATAAACATTTATTATAGAGTATTAGACCAAAACAATACAACCTGGACACGAAAATTACATAAAACCCTACCCATGGAAATATAAAATGAGAAAACAGGCTGTGGATTCCGAGGGCAGATATTGAAACCCTTTTTTTGTGTGCCCGTGAATAACAGTCCCCCCCCTTATTTAAAGGGGAAAACCCACTTCTACCGAAGTTAAGTATTAATCAGAACAAAGGAAAATGTTTTTTCTGTATTATGCCCCTGTTGCCCCCAACGTAACAATACTCCCCCCTTTTGGCAACACCCTCGGACTAAAACGGAGGTTTTTATTACTATTAATACCTTGACACTTGTTTATGGACGCGCCCCCCATCCACGGAAATAACAACAAAGCTAATCCCGACTTAACGGAAATTGGGTTTTGTGGTGCCACCAATCAAGCTGTAAAAACATTAAAAAGATTCCGTCCCCCACAAAACAAAAAAATTCAATGAAAAACATAAACACTTCGGGTCCCCCACGTGCCCTAAATTACCCCATTGGAAAAAACATTTGCCAGGGTTAATGTGGGAATGAAAATATTCGCATGTGGCCACGGCGCCAATTAATTGTGTAAAAATAGGCCCCATAACTAAAGATTTATAGCAGTGGGTCCCCCCCCCCCCCCTTGAAGGTTGGGTTAGAACCCCAAATCCCCCACAAATTATACCCGGTTTAGTTTAATAATTTTCCGTTTTTTATAAAAGGGTTAAACAAACCCTAAGACAAAAGAACTTTGGGAGTAGTTAATACAATAAGGAAGACATTCAAAGATATGAATGCCCCCACCCGTGGCAATGCTCATAACTAACAATAATAATAGTTACCCCTAAAGATAAATATTTCCCCCTTACAAAAACCAAGATTAAACGGTTTTTATATGGTCTTAACTAGCAAATTTTAAAACCAAAACCACCACGAGGTATACTTGACGAACTAAAAACGGTTTGGGGCACCATAGGACCCAATATGAATGAAGATTAGAAAAACACTAAAACGTCCCCCGGCCCGGCCAAATAATATGAGGTTTTGCCCAAAGCAATCTTGAAGGAAGAAAACATAACGGGGTAATGGGAGGACCCGTCCTCCCAATTTAAAGTTTTATGGATAGGGAAAACACAAAAACGGCATAAATTCTCAACGCATAAAAACAGACGTCCCCCAAGAGAACAAGGATACCTAGAAAAGCATTAACTTAAGATGTCCCAACACTAATTCCAAATAAAATATCCTAAAGAAAAATGGAACAGAATAAAAACCCCCCATCCTAAATTGTTAACAAATCCGCACTGAAATAACGAACTACAAGCAACAACCTTGAGGCATAGGGTTACAATACAAGATAACAATAAAAAAAGTCTCAGAAAATTTTTACCTAAACAAAAAAGAACAGCAAACAGGAAATTTAAATCCTCTTGTTAGCATAGCGTTAAATTACATAATATCCAACACCAATGAAAGAACTTGATCATGTCAAT
Organism: Bolinopsis microptera; assembly: GCF_026151205.1. Classification (NCBI taxonomy): domain Eukaryota; kingdom Metazoa; phylum Ctenophora; class Tentaculata; order Lobata; family Bolinopsidae; genus Bolinopsis; species Bolinopsis microptera. The sequence goes on along the minus strand of NW_026971801.1, from coordinate 21,535 downwards.
TCTAGCAAATCAAAATATTACATCCCTAGTAAATCCCTTAATCCAACAATGGCCAAATCCACAAATCCCTTGTAAAGTAACCAGAATGTTTAACTTGGCATGAAATAAAAAAATTGAGATTCTTCCTGCCCACGTTCAAGAATTGGAACAGCATCCACAGCTCACCAGCCTACAAACCTATAACAAAAACCTGTAAACAGAACCCAAGTTATACCCATGTCAAAAAATTCAGCCTCCGAGAGCAAGTCAACCTAGACCGACATGCTTCAACAATAAACAAATGGTTCCCAGGAAAAAACTCTCCATCCATATGGAAAATCAATATAATTAAAATTAGGGTAAATAATTAAATAAACGAAACATTTCCCCAAGTGGCCCCCCAGGAACCATAAAGGATGTAAGTGACCGGGGAAGGTACCGTCGTGTTAGGTTTGGTTTAGCGGCGGCCCCATTATCCATTTTAGCCGAAGATTCCCTTAAGCTGAAAATTATGAAAATAACCACCCAAAAAACCAGAAAATAAAAGGAAAACCGACACTTTGGGAAGGGGCCAAGATATCAACTATACCCACGGAACGCTATTACAACCCCAAAACCAGAAAGAAATGGGGGGCCCTATCCTACTTCAAAGTTAAATTACATTATAAAAATACAATGGTGGTGCACCAGTGGGCCCAACAATAGCTTTTTAGCCCTAGGTTTAACGCACTTAAGAACTGGCAAAATTACTTCAATAAAAAGTACCTGTTGGGTCATTGGTAAGGAAAAGACAACAGTAAAACCAATCCTCCAAATTTCAATCAATAGTAAAATAATTGAAAAAACCCAGAGATCAGATAATCTAGCAGTACACTATAGTAATTCTAAAATGGCTCTAAGTACTCATAATATTAATGAAGGTCAAAAAATGGATTTTCAGATAAAATAGGGGGGTCAACGCCAAAATTTGTCCCCGTATATATTTTTAAAGCCAGTTTTCCATTTATTGAAATCATCTTCCCAAAGGCCCGGGGCCCCAATGGGTAAACCTATGAAATCTAAGATCGGGTTGAGAAAAGGACGCAACTGTTCCAACCCCCCCCAGGCAGCCGAAAATAAGCCCTTATTAAATGTACAAAAGAAACTCGTGTGGCCGAGGGGGGTGGGGGACTGGAAGAACCCATATCACGAAAAATTTTTTGGTAGAACAGAATAGGGCGAAAATATTTTTATTCCAAAACAAAGGATACCCCACCATGTCCAAGATTCAAATTTGCAATGTAAAAGAACCTTTTTAAACGTTCAAAGGTGCACACACTATAAGAAAAATATTTGTAACTGGCCCATATAATTTAACTATAAAATAGTAAAATCCAGATCTGAAAAAAAAATGTTCGTTGGTACCATAATATGAAGCACGCGAAAATGGAGTAAGAAATACCCAATACTTAAAACTAAATACAGATCGTTGTTGGCCAATTAGAAGAAAGGTCCCCCAAAAAACTAACCCCTCTAGTGGATTAGACTCCCAATTTTATCCTATCACGTTTATTAGCCTTGCCAATCTTTGCGTCTGAGGGGAGGGGGGTGGAGGGGGGGGGGGAGGGAGGGTTGGGGGGAGGGGGGGGGAGACACAACTGGGTTGTGGGAGCCGCGGTGGGGGGCTGGGTATAGCCCCCCCCCATTTCCCAAAAAATTTATATTTGGTACTATTAAACCCTACATTTAACAATTTTTTTCGTTTTCCTGTTGGCCCCACTGCTTTTCGGCTGCCGCAAATAAAAAGATCCCCACAATATGGTATTCCCTGCGGGCGGTTCCAAAGAATTTTTTTTACCATGGCGGAACTATCCCAGAAATTTCTCAATATTTAAAAACTTTTTTTAGGGCCCCGGAAGGCCATTTTTTTAATTAGAAAATCCGCATAGGTTATCTTTTGGGGGGCGGAAGACCCCCCGAAAAAATTTTAGGACAAAATTTTAAACTAGAATTATGGCTCCCGGTGAAACAAAATCTGACAATGGAGAACGTGAAGTATTTACGCCATTACTATTCTTTTATTATCTGATTATCAATTTTGTAATAATTGGGATACTTTGTCTCCCCACTGGATTCAAGGAAACCGCTAAACACATGGCCATAAACCTAAAGCACGAAAATAGGAAGACTAGCCAAATGGCAAGTATCAAGAGTTATTATCAAATTGGCTAAAAAGAAGTTTTTTCCTCATCTACTCCCCAATTACATTATACCCTGGCTATTCCAAAGCTTTATATAAAACAAATACAGGTTTTTAAAGGAATATTTGGAGAGAAGAAAAGCAATGTAATGAAAGACCAAAATTATTCAGAAACAGGAAAATTTTAAAAAAAAATTTTTTCCCAAAAATATAATAATTCCTATTTAAGTAAATTGAACAAATTTAAATAAGATAGGAAACCGCCAAAACAAAGAATGCCATAAGTTGCAAATAAAGCCCCATGTTTGTTAGAAGAACCGAATTCAGACCATCAACTCAATATACTAAAATTAAATTGTTTCCTTTTGAAACTCCAGACTCCTGACAAAAATTATTACAATATATGCAAAATTGAAATTAACCGTACAAACAACAAAACATTGATGGAAATAAGGCCATTTCTCAAAAAACTTGGCCATGGGAAAGACCCCGATAACATTGGGATATTTTAATTGCCCATAAGTTATCTAATAGCCGCCCCCCCATTCCCCACCATGGGTGGGTTTTTAGAAAAGGAGTGGGTGTTTTCTTTGGCCATTCTTCCGTAGCAACCTGTTTGGAACAAGCCTTTCACCCACCCTCAGCCATGGAGGATGGGGGCCCCAATTCAGCCCTAATTTTGGGTGCGCATCTTATTTGCACACTTCCATGTCAATCCCCTTATCATGTATTGGGTTCCAATGTAAATTTGACGTTACATTTAGAGATTATTGTAACCACCGTGCCCTTATTCCCCTTGAAAACAGGTTACATGCGATGTATTTAACCGATACAATACTGGGATTTGTCAATTTTGGGCCCCTCATACACAATTGAGAAAGCCATCCCTTTTGATCAGTTTTTTTTTTATAAAAAAAAAAGGGCTTCTGAGTCCAAGATCAATCCAAGAAATTTTTATAATTTTCGCAAAAGTGTGAAACCTACAACAAAGAGGATCACAGGAACCAGGCATGGTAAAGATAATTTCATGGTCCCAAAAAATGAAAATTAGACCCACATCCAACCCGATTAAAAAAGTCCATAATTTGTAATAAGCTACCTCAACTTATGTTGAATTCGGTAAATGAATTTCCAAAGGGCTGAAATGCGCCCGTGGGTTGAAACCCACCTCCCTTAAAATGGAACTATTAGATAATCGGCTCGAGTACAACTTCATTTTGCATAAACCCCGGCAAATGGACCTTCGGATTAAGACCTTTTGAACTTTGGGAGATTTCATGATTAAGCGGAAGATTATCCACAACCCAAATGGTAAAAGCAACAAAAGCAAGCGGGCAGAGCGGACTAAAAAAAAGAAAAAACGATAGAAAAAAGTCCCCACCCAAGATTCCCCCCCCCACGCCCAATTCCATCTAAGCATCAACGTCAAAACAGATTTTTAAAGTTTAAAGAAAAAAACGCCCATGTTATTGATATCAGGATTATAATCTCACGCCACACCGAAAATTTGGGCTGGGTGGTGGCAATGTTAGCCGTTGTGTGAATAACGACCTACAATGAAAAGAACACGTGTTGTGTAAATATGGCTCACCTGCTTGGCCAATACAAGAATAATCGGGGAGACCACCTGTAGACAATCCGGTTTTTATCCATCAAAAGACAAAGATAAGTTAGAATATGTAAAATGTTTTAAATAAAGTAAATAATGACCAACTATGTCCGAGCACCGCGCGAGTAAAAAAAATGCCCCAAAAATTTAGCATCCTGGGTATAGTGGTTTTTCAATTTGATGCACAGATTTTTGTAAAGCCTAATAAGGCAAACCCCAAACTAATTGGTATCAGTGTGAAACGAAAATAATGATTAGACTGGCAAATCCATCAGTGAAACGTCCCTTGACTTGGGCAGAAACAGGTCCAAAAGGATTATCCGCGGGCAATGTAACGAACACGCGAAATTTCCCCCATATCCACCGCCGGACCCAAAAATTATTAAATGTTAATAGTTATAAGTAATTAAAATACCTGGCGAACTAGAAATATCGCGGTAAGAAAAATCGGGAGCGTGATAATTAATGGCCAAAATCCCGCCCAGCGAAAATCCCTTTGAGGGTCCCCCCTGCTGCAGACCAATATATAAAATCACGGTCCCAGCAACCTTTTAGTGGTGCGCTTTTTTCCCACTTAAAGTTATCCCTAACTGAATCTTATTCGAAAAATACCACAGAAGATTGGCCCTTCCTCCGAAATTTCCTAACTATTATGTCCAAAAATTTTCTACTATATTAAAAAAAATTTTACGCCTACATTCTCAAAGAAATGCGAGGAATGCGGGAAATTTTGGATATGGGCCGGGTTATTTAAAAGGTTTATCCCCCCTTTGTTTTGGAAATAAGTTTGTACAGGGCCAAGCAGCCAAAGACTGGGGCAGCAAAAAATAACTTTGCAAAAATTGAAACAAAGTACAAGTGGGTATATAACAAAAGCTTGCCAAAATCACAGCCTGGCAATGGCGCACATGTGTTATTTGCACGTGTAAAACAAAGGTATGGTCCCCAATGACCTTCGATTTGGGCTCACCAGGGGCCCGGACCGAATCTGAATCACATGAAATAACAAACATAGCTATAGCAAACCTAGTTAACGAGAAAAGAACTAAAAAAAAAAAAAATCCGACCCCTAGAAAGAAAAACCCAAAGGCCACAACCCCAGATCCCACCCCCGAAAAAGGAACATGCCTCACGCCAGGGCACTCGGCCTATTCTTCTATCCAACTGGTGAACAATTTAAATCGGCCTGGTGGAAACGATTTTTTTCTTATACAAAAGCTTAGGCCCCATTAATATAAAAATAATTCACACGGGACGCCCTGGTGTGCCAGATCCCCCCCCCAAGCCTGCTTCAAAAGGAATCGAAGAGGCATCACGAAATTTTTCGATGCAACTGGTAAAGAGGACAAAAACACAGCAGAATGCCACACAACGGAATTAACTATTCCAAGAAACAGCGGGTGGGCCTAAAAAAAGATAGCCCACTCCTGTAATACCAGAATCCATATATCCCCATGTTTAAAAAACCAGTCCTTGGTAGAAACATAACAAACCCTTGGAATGATAAATCTGAAAATATGCAACCCAAAAGAATGAACCTCGAAGGAACAAAGTGGAACTCAATCCAAAACCCCCCTTAATAACCAAAAATTTCCTGACATGGGAAAACTCCCCTACAGCTTCGTGAACCATTACCAAAAGATTTGAATCCACAAAACAAAAATAATAGAACTTTAAGAACAACGTATGCCCAGTTAAACACAATTGTTTTGAGCCAATGTACAACCAGATGCCCTCCAAATTTTAAAACAGTGTTTTAAAATTATTGTGCAGTTAATCTCCGCGTAAAGTGGTTTTTGCATTGTAACATAAAATGCACTAGAGAATAATGCACTAAAACATAAACTTGTTTGGAAGGCAGCACGGCAGTGCATCACCATACGACGGTTCATACCTTAGACTGGAACAAAGTAATTTGAACATTCGCTGTCCAATTAGCGAAAGTATTTTGTAATTTCACCGGATTATTACAATGTTTAACAGACACGTGAACGAATTTCAAGCAACAGACCAAGCAATTGCAACTTGAAAAATTAACAACTGTTTCAAACTTATAACCTATTATAAAGGACGATATTTACTTTGCTTGAAATTCAAGTAAATCTTACATATTGTTAATAATCATAATATTATATACGACCATGTCGTATCCAATAAAGGTATAATAATTCAAGCTTGCGAGTCTGAAACTATATAATACGAGATCTGTTGTCTCCAACAACAGAGCTGAAACAGCGTACATCAACCGCGTAAGTGATGAAATGTTGTACATTATAATAAACTGCGTACTAATGCAATGTAGTAGCAGCTGCTGTAAAATATATAAAGTGGGATCCTGCTCTGAGCGGGTTGTGCAGTAGTTCACCTGTCAGGTTCTGGATAAACAATTAGTGCTAGTTGGAACTTATAGCACGTCACGAAGTGCTGCGTTATTAAAATTGTGTTTCCGTTCATTGCAAATGATCTGGGAGAAAGCATTTAAGATTGTAGTTAAGATATCAAAATTTTAAACAGCTTGACTAGTGACTACATTATTATGCTGGGATACCAGATGGAATTAAGGTTGCTCACATGTTTTGTACGCCAAATGTCGGCCATTTTAGACCCTCATACCCCATAGCTATCGTGTAGAAATTAAACTAGCTTAAACTTTTCAAAAACGGCACCCACGTAGCCTGGTTCATGTGATATACGAGCAATCCTTTATTTATAGCTTGATTAGCGACTAAACAATCTTCTGTACAAACGTCACCTCGACCAATACCTCGGTTAACTGCATGACGATGTTGGGGCGGCACATACTACAGACTTTAATATTCAATATTTATTTATATCTAATATTGAGGTGCCATACTACAACACTATACACACACACACATATGATTGATAACGAAACTATTGGAGTTTAATGAGCGACAAGGAGTGCTAAGTATGTGCCAAGAATTAAAGAGAGCGTGCAACCCTGAGACTCTGGGAGCTAACCTGGGAAATAATTTAAATTCAAATATGCAAACTTTTCAAGTATTTAGTCGGGAACGCAGCCAGACATGGAGCCATGAATTGATTATTCTCCTACGCCCAGGTGTTTAACAGGCGACGAACAAGCAGTATAAAGGAATTTCGGGTCGTCATATGACGAGAAAGCTGGCGTTAAACGCTGAGCTGATGAGAAGTTAAAAGTTTAAGTTCAAAATTAAGGGGTATAATCGCATAAATGGTAAAAGACCAGAGCCACAATAATTCCCGATGCTCAGTGTCACAAGGTCGTGAGTATTCAGAGAAATATAAGCACTGTGCAAATAGCAACAACAGCAGTTAGAAGTGAAAGATGAGCCTTGAGTGGTTACACGTGGTGTAGTCATTCTACACTCTACACTCCCAGGACATGTTATCTGCATAATATGTTCTTTGCACACTACCATATCAAATTATAAACTTTTGGGTGAACACATCTAATGAGATTTGATTGTACCATTTAAAGCATATGAAAAACTTTAAGCATTATATTAGATGGCTGAAGAGGGATAACAGGCGTTTCTTAGAGACAATATTTAGCACATAAGAGTTGAGTGTAATTTGTTGAGGCTGAGCAACAGTGGGCTGGGACAACAATGGACTGTCTAATAAGTTAATGAAGGAAAATAACTACAAGATATATCGTCTTTAAGAAACAAGCTATTTTAAAATGTATGACCAGGCAGGAGATACGTACAAATGGTAGGCGCCAACGATAATAAACTAAACTGTAGTAACTAACAAAGTACTATCTTATCTATGAGACGAGATGAAATGGAATGAGGTATTTATATCCAGCTCATATGATTAACCAACAACTCAAGGAAGGTGGTTAACCATGTCATAGACATAAATAAAAGGCATCTAGACAAAATTAAAACATCTTTTATTGTAAACCACACTCAACTAAGTAGAAGCAGAAAACATATACAATACAATATGTAGGTATAATAAAGGTCAGTACAGTGACATGATCAACCAAAAAGACACAGATCCTAGAAAGGTAGAGATCAAGACATAAAATGGAGTGCGGTATGAAAGTGTATGTGGCCAGAATATGTGGGCAAATTAATCACGATGCCCAGACAAATCAATCATCGTCAATTAATCAAACTCTAGAAAGTTGTAAATGGTATCTTTACTATCCCTCGTACGATTTACGAACAAGATGTATTTTGCCGTATGTACTTAAGTGCACTTTATTTACGTAATGATTAAGAATTATGGAAAGATATAGTAATTCTCGCTCGCTGATCTGGTCATTCAGAAGAATATGTAAGATACCCATTATCCATTTCGAAGCATAAATTTATATTGTATAACCAAGACAAATTGAAAAAAAAACGGGAGTTGTCGAGGAAGACAAATGTTTCCAAAGGTTTGGGTGTTCCAAAACAAAAAGGTGACTAAGTGATTTTTGTTAACTCGCTTCGGCTTTAACCTAACGACTTTAAACTTCGCAAGGCATGTGCTATGATGCTCTGTGTTACAAATTTCAGGGCTTAACATCCACTTCTTCTTCAGATTGGGGAATGATTGGAATGATTGAAGAGCTTATTGATCTTCTGTCGCTGTTAAAATTTAGCGCATTATATATACAGAATCTGAAACAAAGTCGAGACCAAGTATTCCAAGGCTCTTACTCATTCAGGAGCTGCATAACGATAATGTGATCCACTCTGAACACTGTAATTATCGAACTTAAAGCAAAATTAAGACTTTGATCTCTAAACTCGGTGGTTCTAGAACCACATACCACACAGACAGACTGAGAGCCCAGCTAGTATATAGCATTAAATAACAATTTCATACTATATTACTTAAAATTTATTATATGTTTTATGTAAATTTTGTGAAGGTCAACTACCTATATTAAGTATTTACTCATTGATATTTGCATCATCAAACCAACCAGACAAGGTTGTTACTTGTTATGAATAATATTCTGGATTGTACTGTGCGCAACACATTTGATTGTAGAGATGATTCTAGCCCATACACTAAACGTCTAAACTGCTTCTATTAAACGGAGGGCTAACTCTATAATTTAGAGACGTTAAAGACACAACTGACAGGTTATATAAACTTTCAATAAGGGTTTGTCAGCAAATAAGGCTAACTTTAAGAGGTACAGACTACAGATTACAGAAACATTAAGTTCAGCTTCCAGTTCAGAATATTTAATACATCAATCATCTGTTATCCCTAACAGGCTATATTGAACTATCGTTATAAGAGTTAAGCTTGTTAATCTATTTATTCAATATAATCGCAAATCAATATTACATATTATTACATATTATTATATAATAAAATGTTGATGAACCTTTTGATTTATATCATTTAATTGGAGATGCGACTTAATGCAGAATGAGTAATGAGCATATTCTGAATTAATTTGTAAGACAAATTCGTCGGGAGAGTTTGATTTACTAGAAGATTATATTAATATGAAATTCAAGCAATAGCAGTCACATCAGAGAGATTAAACTATCTAATCGTGTAGAATATTAACGATTAAGCTAAATTTACAGTTGACGCTCAATTTTCAGGTAATTTTGACAGAAATACATATTTCATGGTTAATAAAGGCGTCCAGTAAACTGATACCCAGTCAATCGATGGTCTATTGTACTAGATTATTGAGCCTACACTAGTACACGTTATGTTTTAAACAAAAAAAGCAATACAATTAACTTTAAAGATCAATTGCAATAAGCAGCCCGAAAAGAAGTTGACAAAGTGAAGAATTTCAACTTGTAATGAAATGGTCTTTGGTTGCAAAATTCAGTTTTCAACTTTTCAATAATGTCAAATTCGTCACCCCAAATACCGGATTTGACCAAAATCCGAAAATAAAAGTACAAACTTGGTACATGATAATGCGAATCCCACGGACAATTTGTTTTGAAAAGGTGATTGAAGTTTAGACGAGAAAAAACAGTTTCTCCTCGTTTATTAACCTCCTCGTCTTGATCACGTGATGGTAGCTAACAAACAAACAAAATTTGAAGTTCAGATGACCTAAAATAAGATCATACGACAAACCTGTGTCCCGCCAGTTGAAAGGGGTTCAACGCTCAACAGCTGTTAAAAATGGGATTTTGTACAGTGTGGCAAAGAATCTGACATAGAATTGCGTGGTGAGACATTGGGATAAGCTCAATATGGCGGTCAACCCCTCCATCCCTCTCAATGCATATGTGATTATGTGAATATGTCATTATGTGAATATGTCATTATGTGAACGACCACTTATGAGTTCAGTTAACTGAGCATAAATTATAAAATGTCAAACTCGATCATCTCCCGAAGTTTTCAACTCCTGACGTCAAGATATCGTTCAGAAGGAAACGTCTAAAGAGCATTCACAACCAAAAAACAGCAAAACCATAAAACTGGGGTGTTAGTTTAAACCTTTATCTAGGAGTGGAGTAACTGGGGAGGGAGAGGGAGAGGGGGAAGGAGAGGGAGAGGGAGAGCTGAGGGAGAGGGAGTATTCAGTAACAAGATGGACACTTATGTGACGAGCAAAGGGAGAGGGAGAGGGAGAGTATTCAGTAACAAGATGGACACTAATGTGACGAGCAAAGACAGGGCGATTCTCGTGAGCGAGATAATTTAACGTAATATACTGATGAGTTACTACATTTTACCCTTTTAGGTAAGTTAGCTTCAATCTAACGGAAATATTCCATCGGTGACAGATACCATAAGGCAGGCAGCTTCAATCATACTTATTTCGACCGGCAAAGTGACACGGTTATGCTAATATCGCTAATAAAATGTGAAATTTCGCGTCAAACTAATTTAACTGCAGTAAATCAGACGATTTTATTTACATGAACTGTAATATTATTTGAAGTAGAGTTCTGGGATTAATTCAATCAGTTTTACAAATAATCTAAGACTATCCGTGATAAGGCGGTTACAAGGCGGTATATGATTCTAGCTAACGTATTACGTGATCAATGCATGTTTAGTTCTTGTCAAAACAATGAAAAAGTCAAAATAACGATTATGCGAATGAATTTTTAATTAATTCCTCGTGGTTCAAACAATTGGCAAAATGTTATTATTCCTTAAAGGTGCCCGCCTGAGAAATTAGTAGTTTTGGAAAGCAGCCAGATCTGCTGTTATGAATTGTACTGCTACGCTAATGCGAAAATTACATCATATTACCCCGCATATCCAGAGGAGGGGCCTAATTGCGTTACCTCAAACACGGAAATTTTGCTGCTTGACAGCCACATCGATCTCGTTCACACTAGAATTGCTATGAAATGTCGTTGTTTGTATCTTTGAGAAAGCTTATTGATATTTTGGCACCAAATTTTTGATTATTATGAGCGATTATCATTTATTGATTCGATTTCGATCATTATTGAAGCTTTTTAAGGTACTTAAATTTAGTAAATATCAAGCTTTCGCCTTTCTAAGAACACTGTGTATCTCAAAATGGGTAACACGACTCCTGTCCGACAGCGACATCTGTCCGACAGCGACATCTGTCCGACTAAGGGTACCAGAAAAAAACGACATCTGTCCGAAATTGTGATCTGATTTCAATACGACACAATATTTCCAATTAGAGACATGATCTGAACTGTTACTTGCAAATTTGTATACGCAACATTGCCAATTTGAGATATGATTTGAGCCATAGTTTACTACTAGTTTATTTCCGACCTAGGCAGGCAGGCATGAAGCAACTGCGTTGTGAATGGCGAGCTCGTAGTCCATGAGGATGGATTGTGGTTGGTAGCCCCAAGGCCCAAGAAGCCCAGGTGTTTATCTCCTCGAACATGTTGCGGTAGAGGGTCGTCGATTTTCCAGGAATGATCAGTCCATAGAAGATGGGGAGGTGCCAGCCATCAGGGAAGAGTCCGTGGACTGTGAAGAGCTGATTGAAGAGATTAGGTGCGGATTTGAAGGTACCGTCGACTACCCAATGCTCCGCGTCCGCCATATGATCTGCGTTCTTAGGAGTCCCCCAGAGGAAAGATCGACGAACTTCTGTTCGTCCCATCCAGAGTCCCAGAGCATCATTGGACTGTTGTCGGTAGAGAGGATGTAGTTTGCAGGAATGGATAGAGTTTCCAGATTTCTCGGGTCTGTTTGCTGCAGATCTGGGTCTGTTTACTGAAGATTGGTTGATTTTGTGGATTGCGATAACTGATCACCATAAGGCCGCTGTCCTATATGTACTCATGTAGGCTGTGTCCTGTGATGTGATCGACAGTGTACGGCACTACGGCTAGCACAATCCTGTCCTCAAATAGTCAATCACGTATCGATGGATCAGATCTCAATGGATCACATCAGCATTCGAACAATGGGAGCAACGTCACGAGATTACCCGTGAGCTTGTGAAATACGAATGTGAACTGAAATTACAATATGATCCGAAACTCGGACAGATGTCGCCAAGAACGACTCCTGTCCGACAGTGACATCTGTCCGAAATCCCCAATTCGGCTGTCGGACAGATGTCGCTGTCGGACAGATGTCGCCCAATCCTCAAAATGTTTAGAGCGAGCATATTTCCATACGTCGTCGTGCATGGCTCTTTTTATTCATCACTTGTAGATCTAAGATAGTAAGATTACCCAAGATTAAGTGTATAAAATGTTCGCTTGCATTTACGAATATCACTGGCAACTTTTTAATTCCTTATTTTCGATGTAGCGCTATGCTTTGTTACAGCAACCACTTTGAAAAATCTTTCGCGTTATCGAAAAATTCAGATTAATTTTGGATCAAATTTTCGTATCCTCGTTACCGTAAGATAATTATACATTCAGATGAACATCAATTAATCTTACTTGATTAATTTTAAATCAGATATCAACTATTCTCTGAATGTCTGATGAGAATCCTGCTTCTTCGGATCCTGTTCTACCAGGGCGGCAGAAAAAGAAAAGAGCACATAAACCTGGTGGTTCATTCTGTGCGTTTGGCGGCTGCAGCAACAGAAGTGGACGAAACAAAACCCCTGCAAGTCAACACCCTGGCAGAAAGTTTCTGAAATTCCACAAACTCCCTGCAGACCCGATTCGTCGCAAAGCCTGGGTAGCAAGAAAGAAGAGGGACCTGAAATGGAAGCCCTCCAACTACACGAAGATTTGTTCCGACCATTTTTCTGTTAGTGACTTCAGTGAGGCTGATTTGGCTAAATGGGAGGATTCTGTTCCGGGAACTAAACCATCAATAATACGATTGAAACCGGATGCAATTCCGAACACTGATAGAGTTACTGGAAATGCCGTGGACTTATTGCAGCCTGAGAACCCATTTAAAGTGAGACGTGGACCACCAAGGGAACGGAACTCTGAGCCGGGTAGTAGCACTGACCATGACCTAGACCAGGCATATACCCACCAAATTACTTTATTGAAACTAAATTACGCTGACATTGTCAAAAACAATTTACGATATCAACAGTAAACTCACTAAGTTCAATATTTCACGAAATTAGGTATGCTAATTACCGTGGAAATGCTGGGGGACAACATTGATATGTGTTATTCTACAGCGCACAGGGCTGTTATTACATCATTCCTTATTTATCTAGATCTACATATTACCGCTTTGTTGTGATTTCTCGGGCGGGGGCCTTTAAGAATCGTTCATTATTCGACAGGAATTATTCGACAAACCAATATGAAATTAATATACTGTTATTCTTTTGTCAAAGATTTAGTCACGTGGCCATTTTCATCCAATCGTGGTCACGTTACAGTTCCTACCAGCGGTGACCACCGTATCAAAAAACAAGGATCATTTTTAACAAATCTTTACTCAACCTTAATGATGGCTCCAGAAGAATATATGTATGGAATATTGACGAGTTTTCAAAGCAGAATGATTCTAAAGAAAAGTGTGATCATGTCGAATTGGTCCCATTGTCCAAGAGTAATTGGTTGGTCGAGTTTAAATAACTATCCATTTCACAAAACGCCATGTTTTGCAGTACGTTGGAGTACGAAACGAACAATTGTGTCACTAAATTTCCAGTTACTATTCAGCACTATTCATAATCTTTTAATGAGTAAATAAAATCAATTTTTATCGTAATTTTTATTTTATACCTGTCTATACCTACGGTATGGATTATGAGGAATTCAAAGACATTTAAAAGCAATGAAACGAAGTAACCTGTAATTTATAAATATTGAATTAAACATCTAGATCAAATAGAACATTCACAAAATGAATTGATAGAAAACTGACCGGAGTTTCGATAAAACCTAGAAAAAAAAGTGCAGCTAAATCAAATTAAAGTAGTCAATTCGACAACTACTCTAGACTTGAAGACATCACCAACAAACATTTTAATCGAAGACAATGATGTTACTTGAACTGATACAAACTTTGTAATATCATGTATTAACACTGTTCAATCATCGCACCAAATAACGTATTCATCATAAATCACCAAAGAAAACAAATAAAAGAATCATGTAATTGGTCATATAATATCAATATGGAGACTGAACTTACCATGGCTTTCATGGTAAAAATTAAAAACGCAAATAAACACCCAAATTCCTGCTATAATTTCAATAGGTCACAAAAATGTGACGACAGATCTGTATTTTTAAATCTTCGTTCGAAAACAAAACATCAAAAAATCCCAAATCCCATCGAAAAAGTGCAAAATGTGCAAATCTACAAACAGGTTTAAGATTAAAAACTTCAAACGGAATTTTATGTTCGATCAACAGCTATCATTTGGAAGTACATCTATATAAAGTCGATTAATTTTAGTCCAAGGTTCTAAATTCTTAAGCACTACCGCTAAGCAGTCTACATTTACCTGCGGTTCAACAATCTCAGATAGATAAACAAAATGTTCTAATCCATTCCCTATGGACTTCACATCCTTCAGATATGCAATATACGTCAGAACCACAGTATTGATGCAGGCAATAGCAGGGTTCATGAAATTATCGGGACGTTCCTCCAGTGACTTCTTAATTCTTATCATGACACTGAAGAGGTTGTTGTAGGCCATGTCCTCGTCAAGGGCCAACACGATGTTTACAACAGCTCTCAGTAATTCAGTAGTGTACAACTCAGCTTGTAGATATCGAGTAAAGAAGATCTCAACTACCTCTTTTGCGTGGTGATTTGTCTTGATAAAGTCAACTACCAACTGCGATTCTGCGACAAGATTGTTCAGTTTAAGCTGATAGAAGTCGACAGATTTCATCAGCAGTCCAATTTGCTCGATAGTTTGAGGTGTCAGCAGATGAAGATTGGGATGGGTAAAATAGTTATTGATCAATGCTTCACGCAACTGTTTGTTCATAGCGGGTTGATCCTTTAACAATATCTGAAACATGTTCAATATCTCAAGCCTGAGATCTCTGTTGCCCTGCCAGAATGTTTCACTGAGAAAGTTAGAAAACAGGTGATTGAGTTTCCGCTTATCTACAAATTGTACAAAGTTAGGAAGCTGGGCAACAATTTCAGTTTGACACTGCGGAGAAAGCTGTGGGTAAAGTGGAAGAGACAAGAACTTTTCTATGAAGTCGTAATAATGGAAGGAGGAGTGTTTTGCATGGACACCAGCAAAATGCATAACTTCTTGTTGTAGAGAAGTCATCGAGAAGATTCCAACCATGATCTGCAAAGGATTTGAAAGAGGAATCTTGACCAGCACATTGCTAAGTATTTCCAGCGCGAACTTCAACTTCCTTTTGTTCTCTGGACATTGCTTCTGCAGAGAGGTGTGAATCAGATCGTTAACAATCTCCCATACAGACTTCTGAGGTGCTTTGTAGGTCACAAGCGTATTCTTTGACTCCTCAAACTTCCGTGCTATAATCAGTGAACACAATCTTCCGTCTTCATACTGAAGAGATTTGGTAACAAACTCACTATATGTGACCACCCCGTCTACCAATGGTCCCCAATCAAAATAGTCTACCAAGTTGGTAAACGGAAACCCTGTCAGTAGGGATAGAGTAGGAATAGCAGCAAATCCTTCAATGAACTTAGCAGCGTACCGTTCAACAGTAGCGTGATAAGCAGTTTTCCAACTTTGAAGACAGTGTTGCCAGTTTGAAACACCGTAATATACCAATCCTTGAATCATAAGAAAGTATTTTTGTTGTGATTCATTTGATGTCGTTTCAATTTTATTACCTACGTAGCTAAGAAAGTCGATCAGCTCCCGTTCCACTGCATTGTCAATGTGAAAAGAATAAACAAGTAGCATGCCCATGAAGAGGACACGGTCAGCTGCCACATCAATGTCGCTGTTTGTTTCACCAACAACATCTTCAATAAATTGACGAATTGTAGATTTCTGTATGCTGTTACAGAAGGAATCCACACAAAAACAGAGTCCCAGGAAATGATTTGAGTCGATAAGTTTTTGAATAGCATCCTTTATGCGAGTTGTCTTTGGTTTGATTTTATAATAAACATGGACGATAGCACCGGTTGCAATAGCTGCACATTGCGGGACAAGATCAGACAAAGATGATGTATTAGGAACACTTTCAGTGGAAGCTATAAGTAACATATTCAGCAAGCTCTCATCTTCCATATCACCAGCAATCTTTGCCATATATGCACTACATAACAGCAAAATTGCATCAGTCTTGGGTGAATGGTTGGAAGATTCACTGTTAAAAACGATCAGTGTCCGCAACAATCCAATATCTTTGGCTAAAATCTGCATAATTTTATCGTTAAACACATCATTTTGGAGAGCAATTTTATAAACAGCATGAGCAATGCTTGTTATAATGAGAACTCGAAGATACATGCTATGATTATTTTGAAGTTCTCTCTCCACAACTTTTGTAACTTCTACTTTTATATTCTCCAGTAGGATGGTGGGAGAGTTGGTATCGACCCTGTTTCGCCTTTGATTATAAGTAGGCATATTAAATATTGATTTGATATATTCACACATAAAATGATTCCACCCCTCAATAATGATAATCCCGTCAAATGGGTCATTGAAATCATATTCATTGAATTTCCCCAAAATAGAAGACAGAATTCGTTCGTTGATATGAAGCTGTTTTTTATATTGCTGCCTATTAGCTGTCGGACTGACATTGGAGAAAGAGAATAAAGCATGAGTTAAATGTTTTGCTGCAAAAAAGTCTTTCACTCTGAAATCCGACAGGAGTTTCTTGGGAGGATTCGGGATGACACCTACAACTTGTGCAGGATTGTCTCTGAGTTCTCTGGTTATGATACTTGCAACAAAGTCAGCCGAATACTGAGGATGCTCAACCATATGTAACAGTGAGGCTATATTCTCTTCTATATCTTCTGAGAGAACAAATTCAATTTCGGAGTTTAGCAGTCCTTTGTATGCCATGGCAGATGTTTCTGGATTGGGTGACTGAGAAAATCTCCAGAGTGTTGCCACAATCTGATCAATTTGTTCAGGTGATTGGCACGCTAACAAGAATTCTGAGAAGAAGAAACATACCGGTAAGGACAGCTTTTGGTTGTCAACAAACCGGAGTATGATGTGATGGACTTGCCTGAAGTCCATTCCTGCTAAACACAAATATGTCAAACTATCAATACAGTTCCCAATTACGTTTTCATCAGATGAGCAATCTAAGTATTTAAAAATGATTTTCCGCATATCATCCATATCAACAGGGCGCTCACTAGTACACATCCTCCGAACTATTGTCATGATAGCAAGATCCAAGCCTTTTTCTCTTGGATGGCTTAACATTGAATAGAAAGTGGTGTATACTAATCCACCATGATCTTCCCAAATTTCATACATTATTGCGTAAGATGCATTGATCACTTCAATTGAGTTAAAGGGTCCTGATTCACTAAACATCATTTTTACCATCCTCTTCAAAATAGATGGAGAGGCATTCTTCAGTAGCAGACGGAATTTGTACATGTAAAGATAACAAAACTTAAGGTTTTGTTTAACTTTTCTCTGATAAATTAAGTTCATGTGGATCATAATGAAGGTTAGAATAGGCATATTAGTTGAGTCGTCTGATAACCTGAAAGTAGAAAGCAATAGGTCAGAAGGCCTATCCTCACACACAACAATGCTGTGACATAGAACGATTGCAGAAAATGTTGTCAGTTTAGATGCCTTTTGAAGCTGTTTAGCAACCAAATCAACACCTTTCTCAGCAATATTACTCAGAACCTGCCCAAGTTTAAGAGAGATTAAAGTTGATTGGGTTTTGATACACTTTTCAGAATAGTCATCTTGAGAGATATAGTCTTTCTGCTCTGGAGGACATGCCCCCATGTTAAGTATCTGAGTTATAATTTCAGTAACTTCCTCTCTGATTAGATTGTCGTTAATTCCACCTAGAATCGCTAAGGGGTAGATAAAACAGCCAAACAGATGAATATTTGCTCCTTGTCGTATATTGACGACATTTTTGATGAATGGCAGAATAGATGGGGTTGGATATTTGATCATGATGTATGCTGCGAGGCCCACTAAACCAGGTGTCAAACTGATATTTGTATACAAAACAGGGGTCGAGTCAATGTCATAATGAAGTCGGTGACCCATCATCAGATAATGTTCAGGTGACAAAGGGCATCCAGGTGACACAGCAGCACCAACAGAAAACAACACAGACGCATATCTATTGGACGAAATAAGTGTTGGAGGAGGTCCAGGAACCACAATGCCGAGTAGTTTGTATAAAAACAGCCAGTACTCAGGTTTTGGTAATTTTGGGATCTGATTGCTAGCTGTAGTCAGCAGAAATTCATGAACTGCTCTGTATCGAAATTGAGAAATCCAGTCTAGTGTACTTGTTGCAATAAAGATATCTTTTGACTCAAAAATATGAAACAAATAGGCTTTACCCCAGACTATTATTTCTGATTCATTTTCCCCTTTGTTAGGATGTTCGCTTAGATATTCCATGAAATGTTTACGCAGAAATATGTTTATGGAGGTCACAGCAAAAGGGTAAAACTTGACTAATGTTACAAGCATATCTGATTCATCTTGAAAAACTATACATAACTCCAGATAGAACTGAACAAGTACATTTCTTGAATGTGAATTGGGTACCACACTAGCCAGCTTCTCTAAAAATAAGTCCTTCTGGCGTTTATAAGAAACATCATTCAAAATTTTGCATGGCGAGAGTGCTGACTGAACTATTATAGTATCATCTGATAGTAGGTGCTCCCAGTTAAATGCTCTTTCGATAGGAATTCCATTTAGAAACCCAGTAACACTCCTTTCCCAGTTGTGACGAATTTGCTCACCTTTGACTGTAGGACAAGTAATCTCAGCAGTCATCAACACCTTGGCCCTGGAAATAGTTAAATTAAATCATCCAAATTTAAATGGCAGTTAAATAGAATTTTGACATATTCATAATATGCAACCAGTTTGGAATTTTCAAGCTTTATATCAATGGTTATTGAGCACTTGAGCAGTTTATGTGAACCATCACCAGGTGTACAACTTTTCGGGGGAGGGGTTTTTTTGGGTTTTTTTCCCCTTTCCCCAAACATTTGGGGGAAAATGATATCAAAAAAAAACGAAAAATTAAAAGATGCATCTTTTTACATTTTTACAAACGGCCCCCCCCCCCAAAAAAAAAAAAAAAAACAAAAAAATATTAAAAAAAAATTTACTAACCGGGGGGGGACCCCGGGGATTAAAAGGGGGGACCACAAAAAATTTAAAACAAAAGGGGGAAAATAGGCCCCCCGGGGGGAAACCGGGACAGTCAAAAAATTTTAATTTCAAAAAAAAAATTACGGGGAAAAAAAAAGGGGAAAAGGCAGGAAGGGGGGCCCCCCCCGGCAGGGGGAAAAACCCAAGTGAAAAAAAAATTTTTTTATATGAAACAAAAAGGAGAGGGATAAGACAAGTTTTCAAATATGATTTTAGATTATTAAAAAACGAATGAGATAAAGAGATAGATTTTCAAGGGGCCCCAATAGGGGAAATGGACAAAAAAACCCCAAACGCCAGAAACCATAGCCCAAAAAAGGGGCCCCCCGCAGGCCCCCCCAAATTTCCCTTTTTCCCGAATTAAAGGGGAAAATTTTTTTTGAAAAAAAACCCCCCCAAAATTCCCACCAAAAGGTTAAAACCCCCACATCGCGGGGCCCCCCTAAAAATGTTTTGGTTTTTTAAAAAAAAATTAAAAAAAAAAAATTTTGGGGGTTTTAAAAAAGGCCCCCCAGGGGGGGGGGGGGGGGGGCAAAAAAAAAAAAACTGTAGGCCAAGGAGGGCCCAGACAGAATCCCCCAAAAAAAACTACCAAAAGATATTACTCTGCTTTTTATTGGAAAATTAAACTTTTTCTTGTTTTTGGGGGAATAATGTTTTGGGGGGTGGGGCCCCCAAAAGGGGGGGGGACCAAAAAACCGATAAAAGCTGTTAAAAAAAAACTCAAAAAAACGTTGTAAAAGGGGAATCCTTTTTGGGGGGGGGGCCCCTAAAAAAATCAGGGGTTTTTGGAGCTGGTTTTTTTTTTTCAAAAAAAGGAAAAGCCCACCCCCCCCCAAAGCCCTTTTTTTTTTAAATCGACTAAAAAATTTTTTTTACTGTTCAAAAAACCTGTACAAAATACCATTTGGTTATATTCTGGGGGATATTTTCGTTTTAATAAAAAATTTCCAAAACTCCCTTTTACTCGGTTGTATTGTTTAATAAAAACTTATAAAAAAAACGGATACAAGTTTTTTGCCCCCATAATCCCCCCCCCAAGAAAAAAAAAAAACATTTTTTCCTTTTTTAACCCCCCAAATTTGGTGGAAAGCATACAAAAAGGGGGTTTTTCCCTAAATAAAAAATGGGGGGAAATCCCCCCACTACTTCTGTTTTTTTTTGGTTTAAAATTAGGGCTGTAAAAGTATTCCCCCGGGGATTTCCCCTCCTCAACAATAAAACACCGGGGGGGGAAACACCAAACTTTCCACATCGCCCCCCCACTTCCCCATTTTCCCACAGCCCCAAAAACCCGGTTTTTCTTTCACCCCACCCCCCCAAAATTTTGGGCCCGCCCCCCAATATTTTATTAAAAGGGGGCGAAAATTTTTTCTGGGGGAACAAAATGACATACCCCCATTATTAAAATTCTGGCGGGGCAGAAAACAAAAACCAAACCCATATTTTTTTTTCCCCAAAAAACCCTTTTAAAAAAACCATTAAAAAAATTTTAACTGGGGAAATTCAATCCCAACTTAAAAACTTTAAAATTTTTAAAAATTTAAATAATTAAACTTTAAATTTTTTTTTTTTTTAAAAAAAAACATTTTTTACCCCTTTTTGGGGGTTTGGGGGGGGGGGGCCCATAAAATAAAAAAACAATCCCCAAGCGAAAAACCAAAAAAAGAAACAATTTGGGGGGGTAGGATTTAAACCCCTGGGGGGTGCTTTAAAAACCTTTTTTCCCCTTTCCCCCTTGCCCTTCCCTCCCAAGAACGGGGCCCTGCTTTTTTTCCCCATTTTTACCATAAAAGCCCCTAATTTTTCTATTTTTTTTAAATTTTACAAAAAAAGTGGCGGGGGTTTTTTTCTAATTTTTTTTAATTAAAACTTAACAACCCCCAAATAGCCCAAGTCCACCCCATCCCCCCGTGTTAATTTCCTTGGGGTTAAATTGAAAAGAATTTTTAAATTTTTGTTTAAAAATTTAAATTTTTTAAAAAAAAAAAAAATTGTTGTTTTTTTTGGAAAAAATTTTTGGGGGTTTTTTGGGAAAAGGGTTACAAAATAAAAAACAGATAAAAAAAACCAAAAAAAAAAG
>NW_026971800.1:0-47983 GCF_026151205.1 Bolinopsis microptera | reverse complement strand
CCCCAGTCATAGGAAAATTTAAAAATTTTTGTACCCAGAAATTGAAAAAGCCATTTAAGGGGCCCCTGTGAGAACATTGTAAAAAATAGTAAATTGGTCCCTAAATTTTTCCCGAAAATTAACGAAATTAAACAACCAAATTATGAAAACAACCAAAAATTAAAGGGCCCCCAAAAATTTTGTGGAGCTTCCCCTCCTTTTTTAAGCCAGTTTTTTTGAGGGCAATTTTCCCCTGAAAAATAAAGGGCCTTTTAATAAAACAATTTGGAAATTTTTTGAAATCAATTTGTTTTTTTTAAAACTTTAAAAGACGGGGGTTTTTTAAGTCTTGATGGTTAAACAAAATCATGGATTGAATTGGTGGAAGGGGAGGATGATAACCAAGCTTTTAAATGGGGGGGAAATGCTTATTCAAACAATACGGGGTAATAAAAGTTTTTAAAAATAATTTGTTTGAATAAAACAGCTGCTGAAAAATCCTCCAATCTCAAACGTTTTCATATTTATTAAAATTTTTGTTACTTTTTTACTTTAAATTTGAATTTATTCCGCATTGCTTGGGATTGACTTTTAAGCGATATGCGAGCCTTTTCCCAGAAAGACAAAAACAGGGCCCAAACCTTGGGAACGGGATAAAAATTCAAGTGGAAAAACACAGATAGTTTAAACTTTCCCTGCTAGAAAAACTTTAAAACACTTTTTTGGAAATTTATATATTGCAAATTTTGGCCCCCTGAAAAATTTAAGTGTAAATTGGTTATTTTTTTTTAAATGAGGTAAATTTTTTACAAATTAATTAAATTGTTTTTTTATTAAAAGGCCCTTCTAAAAAAAACATGTGAAGTAAAAAATGTTTGATTTTGAAATTTAATGTAACTGACAAAAAGTAAAACTAAATAAAATGCTAGAAACTTGGGGAAAACTGGTGCTGTTTTTTTATTGGGTCCAGAGGGTCCAAAACTGGAGCAATTTAAAAACAGCCCACATTGGCCCCCCCCTCAAAATAAATAAAAAGTAACTATTTTATCAAAAAAATTTGGGGGAATCTTTTTTTCCCCCTGAAATTAGCCCCCGAATAATACCCCACCCCCCCATACCCCGTTTGTAAAGGTGGAAGAAGGAGGAATCCCGGGCTTTATTATTCTCCTGAAATTAACTGCCTGTGAAGGGGGTGGCCCCCAAACCGAAAGGGGGGGGAATTTTCCCCTACAAATGTATTTTTCAAAAAAATTTAAAGGTTTTTTAAAAAAAAAGGGGTTTTTTTTTTCCCCGACGTTTTTTGACCGACTTTCGTTTTTTGTTTTTCTTTTTTTGTGGAAAAAGATAATGAAAAGGCCCCCATCAATTAGGGAATAAATAATTTTAAAATTTAACTTTTTCAACATTTTGGTCATAACTATTTTACTATTCCACAAATTAAAAAAAAAAAAAACTTTTCCTTAGGGATTTATAATAAGTTGGGAAATGCCCCCAAAAGAAACCCTCAAAGTTTTTGCAGAGGATGGATCTTAATTAAAAATGGAAAAGGAGTCTAGTGGATCCTTGAACTGCGCTATTTCCCGAGGTTGAATAAATCTTTTTTAAAATCAAAAAAACGGATTAAAACTTTACACCCGGTTTTGGTTTTTAGGAATTTTTTTTTGGGTGGAATTTTAATAAAGCACTGGGGCCCCTTTTAAATCAAAAATAAAAACCATTTCAATTATTTTTATACGAAAAGATATTTTTCCAAAAAAACCATTTAAACCCTTTTACCCGTCCAAAATTGGTATTGAAACCTTTTCCCCCAATTTTCCCTAAACGGGGGATACAAAAATTGGGCAAAAAAACCTTTAAAACAGGTTTTATTTCCAAAACCCATTTTTTAATTTAGAACCAAAGGGAATTAGTATTTTTCAATGACGATATTTATTAAGTGGTTTTATCCTTTAAATTTCCCCCAAATCCCTCAGTTTGGTACAAAAAAAACCATTTTGACGAAAACAAAATTGAAGGTGACTTTTCGAGTGGGACCACAAACAACACACTTAACGATTTTTTTGAAATTCAGAACCCAAAAAAGGGTGGTGGGTGAAAATGATGGATTTACTATAGCTTGTGAAAATTGTTTGTTAATTTATTATTTCAAATTTCACCATAAGGAAGTCAGAAAGAATATCTCTCCTGTAAGTATTTGTAAGTTTTTAAAAACTTTTCCCTAGGAAAACGCTTAAAAAAAAAATTTCCCGTGTTTAAAATCACTTCTCCCTTTTGTTTTTCCTATACTCGGGGCCACAAACTTTTTCCCAACATGCGTCATATAAACAATCCAATTCAATCATCCATCACCCATCACATACAAAAATATTTTGGCCAATCACAACCCCCCAAAACTACAACATCCCAAAGTTTTATGTTTTTGAGCCGTCAGCCAGAAAGGCGCCATTAGCTAAAAAAGTTTCTTGTCCCCCAATCAAGAAAATTTGGGCGGACATTATACAAACCGGGAACCCAAAGGCATTAACAAGGAAATAATTTCCGTAGGAGACAAGTAACAAGGTTGGTTTTTCTATAATTTGCCAAACCTATTCCCGATGTATAGTAAAAATGCCCCACCAAGCTAATAGTTGGGAGTGGGGGTTTTTATAACCTTTTAAGGAAGAACAACAGGAATAAAGAATAATCCCGTGGTAAATTACAACTTTTAAACATTTGTGTGGGAAACAATTAACAAATTAATTTTATTTAAATTTTAGTAATAAACACCTTATTTATCCCCAATACTCGCAGCATGAAACCCCCGTATAAACCTAAACTAAAAGTGGGGTTCTCCCCCCCCCCAAGAACTCACCAAGAGGATCTGAATAAAATTATTTTACCAATTTAATTCCGCCCCGTTTTTTTTGGATACCACCCCCACTCTACCACTTGAGGGGGTTCCCAAATAGTCTTTCCTTTGGCAGTGGAGCTCCTAAAAAACCATCCATTTCCCTTCGGCCACCAATTTTTTTTCTCTATTACTTTTTCATGCCTGGCGAATTCCTTTGGGAGGACATTAAAAAAGCATGTGGCAGAGGTATCGAACCTTCACATTATTCCCCTTAGGCTCCCAATGAAAAGTTAAATCCCCCTTTTGAAAATCATTCCTTTTTACGGCGCGTTTTTGCGGGAAAAGTGATCCGCCGGTCTAAGTTGAATGCCGGTGGAGTGTCCCAGGGAAAAAATTGATTTCCCCGCGCCAAATCGCGTTAACTGAAATCCGCCGGATAATTTTTGGAGGTCAGCCCCATTCCCCCCTCCCGCCGACAAAATTTTTAAATTGTATAGTTTTCCTTTTTTAATGTATAAAAGCCCCTGTTTAAAATTACCGCCCGGGTCTTATCGCGAAATTCTGTGCCAAAAAATAATCGCGAAATCCCTTTTGTCCCCCCCCCCTGCCGTGGTGATTCCCCCCCCCCCAGTTTAAAATGGGTCCCGAGGATAAAAAGACACATCTAAATATATTATCCGGTCACTCCGCTCCTCATAAAATAATTAAGAATAGTGTGGATTTTTTTTAACCTAAGCCCGGGCTGGCGACAACTCCTTTTTTGAGAGTGCGTCTTGGCGTCATCCGCCTTCCAAATAATTCTCTCCAAAGTACATTAAAAATCTGATCCTCTAATCAAATCTTTTCCCAGAAACGCGTAACAATTCAAGTGGGAAGGCGTTAAAGAATTTGAAACTTAATGGTTGATAGTTTGAATTAGGCCATGTGCGCTCATCTTAGTTATTTTACCAATCCCGACCCCTGCAAAAAAGAATTGTAGACGGGCCACATGACTTTTGCCCAAAAGGTGAGAACTATACTATGAGTGTTTTTATCCTTTTTTCTCTTTAAAGGCGTAAGACCCATTTTAATTTTAATAGAAAGTTGACCGTTCTACCCTGATTTGCTCCTCCGCCTTTTCCCCGAATTTTTATGTAAATTGGAATTACAGTTTCCGGCAAAATCATCGATTGCCCCTTGAAATTAAGTCCCAACTTTAAATATCAATTATATTTCTAAAAACACACACATTAAAAACACCTCCCACCCCCTTAGTTTTTCTAGTAAACCTTAATTAATTCTTTATCCGCAAAAATCCAAAAAATATCCAGCAAAAAAACCATGATGGCCCCTGGAAACAAGCGTAACACAACAAAAGTAAAACTCCCAGTTGGTCTCTTCCTACAACCCTGCCCGTGGAATTGCCGCTTTTAATGGATTTTTTTTCCCCCCGCCCTACAACGGAAGGTTGGGTTTTCGCACTAAATATATCTCTAACTAAATTTCAGAGGAATTTAATTTTTGTAGAATGTAAATGCTAACGCCCACCGCCCCCCCAACGGCTTGCCCCAAAATTAATAATTGAAAAAATAGGGAAAAATTTACTTAAAAACAACTAAAAAAGGATACCATAGCAACGGGTGGGTTTTTTAAAAATGCACAACATTTCGCAACGTGTGCCCCACACAGATTTGTTTTTTATAACGTCCCCCCTTTTTGTATCGGTTTTTTTTTTATGGAGAGAGGTAATATTAACACTTGGTGTTTTTTAAAAGGAGGGGGGGGCAAAGTGTATTTTGTAAATTTTAAAACAATCGGCTTGTCAATCGCCATTCGGTCCCTAGACTTTACCACGGGCTTTTTCACCCTAGTCCCCCCTCTAATAATTTCAACAATAACAATAACTCCTTTTTTATGTGTTCTTCGTATGTACGTTGGCCCCACACCCGCCCCCACACGGTTGCCAAATTTTAGATGAAAAAAATAAAAAGAAGCAATAGTAAACCATGGTGTAACGAGGGAAAATTTTTTTTATTACACGCCCCCAACGTGGCCAACGTGCCAATGGATTGGCGAAAACCGGAAAATTTTTTTGTTTAATCGGTATTTTAGTGTTAGATTATCCAACACAACGGTTTTTGTTTATTTTTTTGGGCTTTCTCTAGCTTTTTTTCGGAGCCAACCATTTTTTAATCCGGCTGTAAATCGCTTACAATTGGGTGGGGGGATGAAATAACTTCTTTGACAACGAAATAAGAAAAAACCTGACCCTGCAAAAAAATCATCTATTCAGTGTAGATCCTCTTCCTCCCGGTTGGACCCCACGGGTTTTTTTTTTTTTTCCTAGTACTTATGAAAAATTTAACAGAGAAATTTTTAAATCCTTTTGTTTTTGTAAACCAATGCTCCCCCACCCCCCCTGTAACGGAACCCGCCCACGTGCAAATCCTTCCGGTTACAAGAAAGCCCAAAAGGATGCATAGTAAACCTCAGCGAGTAATAGAACAAACCGGTGGTTTTGTGCACACAAACACGCAACGTTGACAAAAACGGTGCTGCCAAAACAGAATGGTTAAAAACAAACAACGAACAAACGGCCCATTTTTAATTAATCGGTTTTTTGTCTGTGAAATAGTACGTTTTGTTGTTTAGGTATGTCGGCCCGGCCAGCAAAACATTTTTAAAACTCCGGCTCGTTCAATCTCACGGTTTTTTTGAGTAAACCCGAATATTTTTTTTTGACCTCGTATTTAAAACTTACACTAACAAAACAAATTCTCTATTAGCTTTCTTCCCCCCCTGTTGACCACGGGGTTTATTCTAGATATCATATAATAGGATGTTCTGAGCCTAGCCCTCTAAGAACAAGGTATAAGAAAATTAAAAATTCATTTTTAAAATCCGCAAAATTTTAAAAATCGGCAAGATGGTGGAAAAATATGGTAAAGACCCCCCCCTTAATTTTAGTCCCCCTTTTAAGAGGAAAAGGGGGTAAAGAATGGTGGTTAAAGAACATGCGGCCCTTTCTCCCCCTTCTAGTTTTTATATCCACTCGCCGATGATAATAATTTTGAAACACGTTTAAAGGAAAAGAGGCTCTGCCCCCAATGAAAAAGTATATAAAAACTTTATCAATAGGTTAAAAACCTACCAGCTTTCCCCGGTTACCGAAGTATTTTTGGGGACGCTTGAAATTGTTATCCGATATAATTAAACCTGCTATAAAATAAATAGGGTTTTTAATGCTATAAATGTATTAGGGGCGTCTGGGAAATAAAACACGACAATTTTATTGGCCCACAGACGTTTTTTCTCGGACAAAAAACACCCTTGTTTTAGGAGTAGCGTCCCCCCCCCCCACACACAAACCCTAAGGCCCTTTTGTAAACAAATCAAAACAACGAATTTTTAATCCGGTTCCCCAATAAGTGGTTAATTCAGACGCTTCCCGGGTCATGGTTTTTACTGGGATAGGATAAGGGGGTTTAATAAAATCGTTATGTTCGCGTCTTCTTGGCTCGGCCCAAATCCACAAATTCATTTCCAATTTTTTTCCAACGTGGATATAAAAGTCCAACTCCTCTCGGCGAGGGTTTAAATTAAAGTCCCCCCCCCCTTTTTTTTTTTTTTCTTTTTGAATTGGCGGTCCCCCGCCCGTCACAACTGGTAAAATCCTTCCCCCCTTGCGGGGTGCGCATTTTTTTCAACCCCACACCTTCTTGGTTCCCCCACCCCCCCAATCTCACAAACTCCTTTTTCCTGCCTTGCCTAGAGTAAGAAGAGGGACTTCCTTAAGTTATAAACCCACCCAAACATATATAAACTTTTAATAAAACAACACATCACGGCGACACCAGACCCCTCCCCTACGAAAGGAGTCCCCCCTTGACGTTGCGCCCATGTTTTACCACCCCGCACCCTGGTTTGCCTAACCTCCTTACGGGGTTTTACACACGAAATAGGAACAGGGAACTTTGCCCATATTTCCCGGTCCCCCTCTAAATTTGGCGCGACCTTGGCCTCAACACCGTGCCAAACTCCGTAAGGAAGTAAAATGCAAAATGCTTTCCCTCTGTAAACACCCGTTCCCTCACCCCAAACATGATTAGTACCCACCCGACCAGAGCCGCTCGGTCGTTGACGCGTTTTTTGAGTTGCCCCCCCCCACCCGAATTCCAAAAAAACCAAATCCTAAGGCGTAACACAGAAACGGTGGGGAAAAAAAGCCCCCTGGGTGAAACATGTTTTTAAAGAAAGTTTTCCCCTTGTAATAAGTATTAGAAGTCCCCCCCCTACGGGTTTCTACACGAGACGTTACCCGTCAAAAGCCCTGTTGAGCGGGTGGGGTATAAATCCGGGGGTTGCCTCACGAGAAACGTGGGGTTAGCCTTTGTTTTGAGTGAGAGCGTGCTTCTGTTATAAAAATCCTAGGGTTTTAACACGAGAAAAAACCCATGGTCAACGGCCACCCTGTGAAAAACGTGTAGACCCCCCCGCTTATTCCCTCCTAATTCCGCGGTTTATTTTTGAGGTTCTTTTTTGAGTTCGGCGACCCACCCCTGAATCCCAAAACCCAAATCCCTAGGGTAACAACCCACAGGCCCGTGGGTAAGCACCTTTGAACGTTTAAAATCCTGGGGGGGGGTTTACACGAGATCTGGTCAGCCTGTGACGCGTGTTTTAGTTAGTTCCCACCCGGCTTCCCCCCTCTCATCGTTTTTATTGTCTTTTTGAAGGTCCCCCGGCACCCCAAAAAACCAAAATCCTATGGAGACAAAAAAAACACGAAAAGACCGTGGGAAAACGCCCCCCCCTGTGAAAAGCGTGGGTAAAGAGTCCTGTTAAGTTTTTTTATTTTAGAGAGTCCCCTAAGGGTTTTATAATACACTAACGATAGACGGTGGTTGGGTCCCTAATTGGAGCGTGTATATAAAGAATGTCCCCTGGGGTTACAACACCGAGGAACGTGCGGTAAACAACCTGAAAAAAGAAAAAGCCCGTGGTTTTAAACCGATATTAGTGTAATACTAAACATTCCTGGGGTTACAACGGCAGACGTGGATTAGTATCCTTGGCTTGAGAGCGTGAGAGAAACCTAGAGTAGAGGGTTTTAAGAACCCGCAATTCGCCCCTCTAAATATCCCGTTTGTTTATTCCTTTTGAGCGTCCCCCCACCCCCGATCCAAAAACCAAAAATCATAGGGTAAAAACACGAAGACGTTGAAGCCCTGTGTGAAGCGTAACAATTAGCAGATCCTGCCGTCTTAAGTGGGAGGCTCCCTAAGGGGTTTCTACACGAAGGCGTGCTAAGCTCCCCCCCCCCCCTGTTAAAGGCGGTGTTAAAGCTCCTGGGGGGGTTTTTTAAACCCTGCGAGACCCAATGGGTAAAAACAAGCCCCTGGTGGGAGCCGTGTTGTAAGAACCCCCCGCTTTCCCCTCCTATAAAACAATTTTGTTTTTTTTTCAGTGTCCGAAATCAAAAAAACCCTAAATCCTGGGGTTTATATTACACACTCCTCATGTGGATGCTGGTGAAGCGTGTTAGTTATTTTCCCCCTGCTGAAAAGGTAATTAATTTTGCCTTTGGGGAAAAAGCCTGGTTAATTCCTGCGCGGTTATTCTAGGAGTTAAGTAGAGAGGGCCTAATTAGAACATGTCCCCTTTTCCCTCTGTTTTGTAGAAGGGAAAAACATGTGCTAAGTTCCCCCTCTTTGTCTCTCCCTTAGCATAGGGTTGAAAACCACCACATGCCACCTCCCCCGTTTCGGAAGCCACCCAAATCCCCCCCAACCAACCCGGCGGTGGAAGGTTTTTCGGGTGAGGGTTACTTTCCTTCGTGGGGGGCGAGTTCATTATTAAAACTAAGGAAAAATTATGTAATGCAATATGCAACTTGAGCTTGCCCATATTTTTCTTTAAACTCTTTATCATTTGATCCCAAAAAAATAACAGAACAGATCATTTAATCGTTCCTATAGGAAAAATAGAAATAGGGCCTTACCTTCTACTCCCGTTGAAATGCATATATGAGAAAGAACCCCCCAAAGTATTGAAAATTACTTATTTATTCAACCAAAACCCCCCAAACAAAATTGGTGTAGAAATTGGGAAAACCCCATCCGGGACCCCGTACTACCTTCCCATTTTCCCCAAACAACACACAAAGTCGAAAAATTTAGATTCAAATTTTTAGTTACCCGTTTTTTTTAATCCATCTAAAATTTATGCAAAAAAGAATGCGTAAATACCGGAGGGGAAATGTAACTATCCCCTGTTCCCGCATTCCGTCATATTTTTCGCCCCCCGGTTTTCCCCCATTCCATTCCACCGGCCCCCTGCAAATTTGGTAACGAACATTTTAAGAGAGGATTAACCTTACCATTATCCTCAAAACTCAGTTAGAAAAAATATTTTTGAGCACCTTACCCGGGTGGCTATGATAACTTAAGTGTTGGTAACGGTCCGGGGAATAAGGAGCTGTAAGGGAAGTGGGCTTGGCTGGTCCAATTGGGAAGGGTTGAAAAAGTTTTATATCACCTGTAAAAAGTGCAATAGTGGTAGGTCCCAAAAGTTAAATATATCATTTGAAATTTGACCACTAAGCGCCGAGCCAGAGCGGGGCTGACCAGGAAGGATCAAAACCAACAGAAAAAGAATCAATACCTAAATGATCAAATGCGACAAATCCATCTGGGTTGTGTCCACCTACAACTAAAAGTTCAAAATTAATTTAAATTCCTATTCTCCGGTAAATCCACTTCCCCTCCTGTCTATTTGCCTTTCATGCTAAAATCTACACAGCCTTAAAAATACAAACAGGGGTCTGACCACTCTGAAGTTTTTAACAAACCTTTAATACTCCAAAGAACGGCAAAATTTTCCTAGAATGTCCTCAGCAAGTCCAGAGCCTCACATTATCCCAATAAACCTAATTGCTGTGGGCCTTGTGGTTGGTTTACATTAAATCCTGAATTTGGGGAGATAACTATCCCTAATGGTTTTTTGAGTATAGATTAAAGTTGTTATGTTTTTTTGAGCTAAAACTATAAACTTAAAAACTAAATGAAAAAATTCTTTGAATACTAGTGACCCCCCCTCCGTACCCAAATACATATAGTAACCGCTTCTTAAGGGAGGCATGGGTAACAGTCCCCCCCCCCCTGTATTGTTTTTAAGAATCAATTCGCCAAAATTACCCAACAAGGGTGTAAAAAAAGTTCTAATTTAAAAGCTATTGGAGCCTTTATAAAAAGATAAGCAAAATAAAATATGGTCCGTTTTTTGGTAACAGAAAAATGGATTTTTTTTACCAGAGCTGGGTTCCCCCGCCCATAAAATTTCACGCCGCCCCTAGCCCTCACGAACGTGACCGGGCAAAAGGGCCTACCTAATAGGCAGCCCAAAAGTAAAAAAAATCGGGAAAATGTACAGTAATTCGGGAAAAAATTTGAATACAAGGTTTTTCATCCTGGACAAAAACCGGAATAACAGTGTATAAAATCCAAGATGATTAAAATTAATATAACTACTATGTAATTGCGAAAGCTCTTACTATAATGATATTTTATGCGATGCTAAACATTCCCGCCCCAAATACAAAAAGTAGCCTAAGAGGTCCCCAATTTAAAATTGGTCAACAATAATTTTGGGGTTACCAACAACCATTTTTTTGTAATACACATAATCTCTCTTTTGTCCAACACAAACATTTTCGCCAAATTTGTATACTACCCCCTATTGGGAAACAAGGAAAAAGTAAGCCTGGCCATACTGTGGGCCTGTTGTACCCACGAAGTAAAGGCCACGGCCTCCTTTAAACCACACTGTGCCATGAATTTTTTTAGGCTCGGAATTTTCTAAACATACTTTAAGGAATAAAACTTGGGACAAAATGAAATAGTAAAAAAATGGAGTTGGCCTGGGTCCCACCGCCCCCCCCCGGCCCGGGCGGGTGGGGTTATTAGTGGGGTTTTAAAACATTTTTTACTTTCCCACAACGGAACGAACAGGGGGTTTTTTTTTTCGTATTTTTGATTCCCAAGTGGGGGGGGGGACCAACAACATCTGGTTTTCCCCAATGGGGAAGGGCCAAATCTCGTTTCCGCGATGGCAAGTCTCGGCCATCCAAAACCATGGGGTTTTTATTTATTCAGCGCATGCTTTCATTCCATTAAGAAAAAAAACCTCAATTTTTTTGGCGGAAACAAAAAATTTAAAATTATTTTCGCAATTCCTTTTTTTTCAAAAGCTTTCACCTACCCTTTTCCCCCCAGTGTTATTCCAAAGAAAATCCCCCCCCGAAATCAAATTTTTCTGAGCCAATAAAACCACTTTTTCTTAATGAATTTTCTTGCGGTTTACTTGCCTAATTTAAGTTTAAAATAACATCCCCCAAATTATCCCTTAATTGTTCCCCCTGAACATGAAACCACATTTGTCCTTAACAAAAAAATTTTTTCTCTCGTCCGATATGAAAAATAATAACCAATCTCTTTTTATAAAATTCGGTAAATATCCTTTCTACGAACATGGTTCTAATTCAAACAGCTTTGAAAAGAAATATTCTAGGGGACCCAAAAAAGAAAAGTGATGTGGAAAAAGAGGAGGTAAAAAGTGGCAAAAACTGCAGTGCGCAAAAAAGTGGCCCCCCCTTCTAAGACACGTGGAAACCCAATCTCCTTTTTGGAAAAGTTTTCCCGCACCACACCCCCCCGAAAATTGAAACAATAAAATCTGAACCCTAAAAACACAAATCATAAATCCTTTGGAAGCTATCCTATCTGTCCCACAGTAAGATCGATATATTTTAAGACGTGATCCTTGTCCACCCCCCCCTCCCACTTGCTATCTAATCAGTAAACTTAATCGTCCCCCCCCCTTATCCCTTTTGCTGCCCAACCCCCTGCCAACCTGCCCCAAAATGTCTCCCTTTTATCACGCCCAATATAATTTTGGCGACCCTTATATAGGTAGTTTAAGGGTTATCCTCTGGACGACCACGTTATCTACCTCCCCATTGAACAGTTTTTGGCAACGAAGTTACAGAACTTAGACTGTGCCCCCTCGCAGCCCACACCCCCACGTCAGGCCCCAAGGGAAATTAATCAGCTAGCTTAACGGCCCTTTTGACAAAGCTCCGACGTGCCCCTGGAAAGGAGGAGTTTTTATGTTCCCACGTAACAAAA
This sequence comes from Bolinopsis microptera, assembly GCF_026151205.1. Taxonomy (NCBI): domain Eukaryota; kingdom Metazoa; phylum Ctenophora; class Tentaculata; order Lobata; family Bolinopsidae; genus Bolinopsis; species Bolinopsis microptera. The sequence goes on along the minus strand of NW_026971800.1, from coordinate 36,010 downwards.
ATCCCTTTAGGCCAAAAAAACGGCCCCTAATATAACACACACTACGTACTATGGACATTTAAATCTGACCGCGCGCAAACCTATGGACAACAGTCCATGGGTGACAACAGTCCAATAGTAAAATGGTCCCGGGCCCTTAAATTTCTGAAGAATAAACAAATTGGGACCGACCAATTCATTACCAAATCCCTTATTAACAATTTTTGGCCCCTTCGAACACAAACAACCTCCCCTTTATTTTTTTAAATTTCACCCATAGATTATCCCATTAATTCGATGCTTTCTCCATAAAGTCCCAAATGCGACAATTTAAACTACAATTAAACAGGATTGGGCGTTATTACCAAGTATGGGAAACCTTGACTGTGTCAAATAGAAGTTTGGGGGAATCTTTGAGGTTCCGACAAACGCTTTAGAAAATTTATGGACTTGATTAAGTGTCGCTGGGGAGTAAAAAAACAAGAAACACGACTAAAGTGGTTTAGTGGTTCCCGCCCTTTCCCTACTCACTGGGGGGAGAGAAAAGCCAGGAATGAATGCTGGGGCTATCTTCCCTTAGCCTCTACCCTACCACCCACGAAATCTACACACCTCCCCTAATCTGGTGCACATCCCTTGGACCTAACTTCCCCCCTTTTCCCCTGTTTACATCTCCCCTCTACTGAATGTCAAAGGTTAAAACTTGGGGCCCGTTATCCACTCTCACCAGAAACTGCAGGTGGTTAGACATGTGAATACACTGTGTAAACGAGGTGGGGAGGTTGCCTCAACCAAAACTGCTCCTCCCTCCAAAATCAACGCCGCGTTAAAAGTGACAAGTAAAACAAAAGTGGCAGCAAACACGCTAAAACTGGGGAACAACAAGACTGTATCCGCGCTCGCCGGAAAAAACGTTGTTTTCTCCCAGCAAGTTTTTCTATAACCACTGAACCCCCGAACAGGCATCTGAATATACTTACTACAGAACCCCACAAAACCCAAGTTGAACCTAAATAACAACAAGCATTTGGGTTAAAAAACAAACAATAAACTTTTTAAATTTTACAAATACGCCAACTTGCCATGGAATTTTCCCCTCTCGTAAAGCCCTCCGTATTTGAGCTGATTAACGTGGTTAGAAGAGCTCTTTCTACCTTTCCATTCCCTCGTTCCCTAAATAATTCAAGTAAATCTCCACTTTAGTTATTTTAACCCATAAACACAACAAATATTAATAAGGAAGGGGATTATACGGGGGAATAGCATTTTTAGTTACATATAGTTTTATTTTTAAAACTTTGAACTCTAAAGCGGTCCATCCTTCTTTTACTCCAATTTCTTTTCTAATTTAAGCTAATTACAACCGCGCGAACCAAAACGAAATTAAAATCAGATTTCCCTCCCTTTTTCCAGACTCTGAGGCAAAATGGGCTAAAACTACAAATTCATCTTTATTAGGGAAAATCTCTGCAAATATTGTAAAAGTTAGAAAAACATATCAGGAGACCAAGACCCCATTTTCTTTCATACTCCCCCAGCAAACTTAAAAGGTTGAAACAATTTTATCAAATTGCCCTAAACTGACATTTTGTTTTTACAAAAAAACCCTTGAACAACAAAAGCTTAAAAAAAGCGTAATATATTTTGAACAAAACAAAACTCAAACTCAAAACTTTTTTTTCCTTGGGTCAATATTTGTTTTGCCCAAACAGAGTGTACCACAATAATGTCGGCAGCTCTGTGCCGGCACAATCGTGCATATTGCGTCGGCATCATAGTATTTGTTTTGGAAATGAGGCCGAATTCTTTTTAGCGTTAATCCTTTATGAACTGATAACAATTTGAAATTAGTACAATGAGGCTATTAGGAAAAACAAAGAAGGACAAAATTCTGTGGGGCACGAAAAAAAATTACACACACTGAAAAATCCGCCAAGAAGACCTGGGGGTGGGGGATCAATATCTTTTACCTTTTACCCTTTTCTCTCCGCGAGCAAAACGCCACCAGCACTGTCGTGGGTAATTTAAAAACTGGTGGAATATTTTTAAATGTTTTTTTCACAATTCCTCTTTTCCTTACTATAATCAGCAGCAAATTCCCCCTTTGGGTAACACTGCTTACAGGTACGACCGCACCCACGTGGGCAAATTAGGATGACAAAAACACTATGCAAATTTTGCTTTAGTAAACTTATAAGCCTCAATCATGGTGTAAAACCACGCGAGGATAAATTTAAAAATTTATACCACCGCCAACGTAGGCCAGTCAACGTGCAATCTGTATTTAGCCTCGGCTTTTTCACCCCGTACCCCATTTTTTGATTTCGGTTTTTTTTGTTTGATAATAACCCAGGGTTTGGGCCAAAAAAGTCCCCCCCCAACGTGGGCGCCCCAACCCGTCTGGCCCTTAATAGCTTCAGTCCCACCACTGAAGTTGCCACCCAAACTTGAAATAATTCTATTTTGTTTAATCCCTTGGCATAAGGAACTTTTCTACCCCCCACAACCTGGTACCGAGCAACATATTGGTTCAAATCCGCGAAACAACATAATTTTGTTGTTTTCCCCAATTTTGGTTTTTCAAGAAAAAAAAGAAGCGTTCATTTTTCCGCAATTTTATTTGGATAGTTTTGGGATATCCCCCCCGGAATCGGAGCCCAAAAATTTTTTATTGAATTTGTGTTTTTGGCCTGGCCAATCTTTAAATTTAACGTTTTGCCCCCTGGCAAAAAATGAAGAGTCTCTAAAGCCTTTTTAAAAGATGACCCGAAGGAAAAATGGAACCCTTCAACGAGGTTTATCTCCCCATCTACGTTTGGGTGGATCAAGGTATGACTTCGGTTTTTGTTTTTTATAACCCTAAATCACGTGAAAATTAGGTTCGACCCCCCGCGTTAATCACCCGTTTTTAACACATATAATGGAATCCGGTGGGAAGGCTGCCCCAATTTTATAAAAGGAGGAGCGTCGTGATACGCGGTAGTGGGTACCCCTAACTTAATCCACAATCCCCAGTCTCAAATCTTTTATGTTTTAAACGAAGTAATTACAGCGCAAAATGCTTTGAAATGTCCAAACCCTATTTCGTAAATTCTTTTTATCGCATACTCCGTTAGTTTTGCCTCATAATTTTTACTCTTTAGATCCGTAAGAATGCCAATCATATTTGGCGTAGACACATACTATAACACACAGAGGGGAGAGTAGCCCGTGACGCAGGGCTCTAAAAAAAAATTATGCTCTCGTGTGATCGTCTAGGGGGGGGGGGGCGGGGAGGGGGTTGTTTCCCCGGGGGGAAGGGAAAGGCCATTATAGGGAAGTGGTCTTTTTTTAATATATTGGGAAGAGTGGGGCCCCGGGGGGGGGGTTGGGGGGGGGGGGGTGGGGGGGGGGGGGGGGGGGGGGGGTGGACCGACGCTAGAAAGAGTTAGTGTGCCCTCAAATTTTTTTGGATACGAAATCTCTCGGAAACCAAAGTAGTACTAGTAAACCAATACCTGGACCAAAGCACCACCCTCAAATTAAAACACGCGGAGGTATAAGACCCAACTTGCACACTGACTTTTGGTCCACCCTGTACAATTTGTTGTACGAGCAACATTTTAATTGGCTGTATCTTCATTGTGTAGGATAATTTTTGACGCAATTTAAACTTACTAACAAAAATTACTATTAGCTTTTCTCCCTGTGACCACGGTTTTTCTAGGTCTCTACATAATTCAGAAAATCTTTTGTCTGTATGTCTGTACGACCGCCCACGTGCAAATCAGCACGGAAAATATGAACTGTGCGTAGTACCATGAGGTAAACGGCGGCCGAGGGGTTATTACACGCACGTGCAATGATTGTTTTAAAAGATATTTAAACTTTTTAACGTCATTTTTGATCGGTTTGGATGAATATTACCCTGTGTATGTTACGACAATATTTTAATTGACTTACTACCAAAAAATACTACATTATCTTCCTTCCCTGTGGACCACGGGTTTTCTAGTGTTACTTATAATTCAAATAATTTTTTTGTCTGTTATGTCTGTACGGACCGCCCACGTGCAAATTGATGAAAAATAGGAATTTAGGTAACAACCAAAGGTTCCCATAGCACGGTTTGTTTTAGCGCGAGCCACACATGCACCGTGCAAAGAATTGTTTTTAAACGTCATTTTATCGTTTGTGGTATTACGTTGTGTTTAAAGTGTTTTATACTTTAAATCGTCTGTATCATCGGTTGAGATGGATATTTTTTGATGCGATTAAAACTTTCTTTCAAAGAAAACAACTAGCTTCGTCCTGTTACCACGTTCACGGGCTTTCTAGTCCTCTACCTTTAATTTCAGAGAATTATTTATGTCCGTCGTAACCACCCACTATTGCAAATTAAATGAAAAATAGGAAGTAGCGTAGTACCTAGTAAACAGGAGTTGTTACACGCCGTGCACGGTGCAATGATTTGTTTTTAACGTCATTTTCTGGATCGTTATTGTTGATATTACTATATTACAGCTGTGTTCAAGTGCGAGCTGTATAGTTTCTAATTAAAGAAACATTTCAGAAGTAGGCAGATTGACATTGCAAGTGCAAGAGATGAAAGAACCAGCTACTAATATATATAACCCTCCCTCAAATCTCATCGATGGAAAACTACAAACTGTCCGCATACACATTAGGTGCTGAAGACGGATAATGTTATGATACGCCATAAATCTAGAACATTGCTACTCTTTGCACAAAAGTGACCGTCTAACAACAGAACAATTTTATTGGAGCTTCAATCTCATAAAGTCAGACATAGTTCAATGTTAAAGATTGTGGTAAGTATCAGCAGTTCAAAAACTTCATACACGTTTTAACTGTGAAGGAACCGGAAATGTAATTGAGATAAGTCAGGAGTGGAAAAGAGTCGATCCATGGAATCCTAGCAGAAATCAAGTATACGGGCATCTGGCGTTCTTCTGACTCTCTTGTACAGGTACAAATACAGTTGGAGATAAGCTATTTTCATCGTTGCGCTCATTCAGGCGCAAACACTGCAACCCTAACGACCCATTCACGATGCCTTCTGGCCCTGGACATGCCTTGTTTCATAGAAAGTGGTTTCGTTCAAATCTCTGCACTACAACAATGCCTCCTGCCCCCCCCCCCCCCCGTCATTGCCCCTGCCCCCCCCATTGCCCCACCCCCCCATAGCCCCCCCCCCCCCTCACCCCCCCCCCGGCCGCCCCCGCCCCCCGATTGGCCCCCCCCCATTATTGTGCCCCCCCCTCTCCCCCCCCCCCCAACCCCCCCCCTCCGGGCACCCGCCGCCTCCCCCCACCCCCGCCCCCCCCCCCCCCCCCCCCCCCCCAACCCCCCCCCCGCCTCCCGGCCCTCCCCCCCCTCCCCACCCCCCCACCCTTCCCCCCCCCCCCCCCCCCCCCCCCCCCCCCCCCCCCTCATCCTGTGTCGGCTGTATGCAATTCTGATTGTACCACGGTTAAAAAATGCCAGTTAAATGTACCAACTCTCGTTTTATTTATTGTACCGACTCTCGCTCTTCGACCACGCTTTTCGTCTACTTGGCGTAGGGCGCGGTAAGATTTCATGTAATCACGCACGCACGTATCGCGCGCGATGTAGAAATAAGTGCACATGGTCTTGTGGGTTCAAATGACCCCCGTAATCCATGTGGTGGGGCAGGAGGGTCAAGCACTGTTTTTTCTAATATGAACCTCCTGATCCATGTGGTGGGGCAGGAGGGTCAAGCACTGTTTTTTCTGAAATGAACCTCCTGATCCATGTAGTGGGGCAGGAGGGTCAAGCACTGTTTCTGAAATGAACCTCCTGATCCATGCGGTGGGGCAGGAGGGTCAAGCAATGTTCTTTTCAGGTTGACCCTCCTGCGCCATTATATTTACTGATTGATAGCTATTTTAATGAACTTATTTGTTTAGATTTATGACGTGTTTCTCAATTGACAATTTTATACCCTCGAGATAATACAAAATTCTATGAAGGATACATTTTTAATTTTCAATTACATAAATGACAAACTTAAGTTGACTAAATCGCTGCCTGTATTTGGATTATTTAAAAAAATCAATTTGGTGTGACCACAGTACCATAAGTCGCACTGAGCATAAAACCTGTGAGCGAATCACCATACTTAAAGAGTGTGTGCCAGCTCATGTCCGTCTTCATAACCTCTTCCCTCCACTGTCCCCATCTTGACTGCATCTCAAGAGAGCCGCATTGAACTTCACTTTCATGCTCGAGGTTTCTTTTAACTCTCTGAAGGACCTCAGCTTGTTGTTCCCGGGCGTTCATCTTCTTCCACGGTTTCTTCCATTCTCCAAAACCAATCCTTGCTGTACGGCTGGACCATTCCTCTCACCGCTTCACAGACTAAGTCCCTCTCAGCACAATCTAGTTCCTTGTCTGGTCTCCAAACTCTCCCTGACCTGACTTGCGGTTGAATCGCCCTTATCATGTCATCAAAAAACTGCTGGTAGGACTGTTGGAGTCGACATTTCTCCAGCTTCCAAGTATCAGACAGGCTGCCGATGGGCAAGGCCACACTAGATGTTTGACTAAATAAGCAGATGTTACTCAGTTTGACCCACATGTGAAGGTCGCTAAACTAAATGTAATATTTCAGGTACAAATTCTACTAGTACGATTCGATGCAGTGGAAGAGGTTGAAGTTGACGTTTAAGCAGTCACCCTGCCGAACAAGAAATCAGTCAGGCAAAGAGGCTAGGTTGACTAGAAACTCAATCACTATATCCGTGAAACTTGCTGGAAGCTATGTGAGTTATTTTACCTCCTTATTTCAAATGACCTCCAAACCAATTACATTGAACTTTGAAGAGGTGAAGAAACCATTAATATTTACTGAATTAAATGCGACTATAAAACCGAAATAGTAATACACTGCTGACTACAAAGAAACATCTTACATGGGGTTCAGGCTCATATAAGTGTTCATATGTTAGTGTTCATAGCCGTTGAAAATATGGCGGAATGACAGGCTGAATGTGGCCCAGTAGAAGAAAAAAACATTATAATTCTTTCCGACCATAATAGAAATACAATTAAACTAGAATGAAACAAAGAGTATTAAATTTTTAAATTAGTCGAGTCAACCAAATTTCACAGAGAAGCTGCACATTTATACGACAATTTAAACGCAATGTGTATGCGCCGTGATCAATGGTCACGGCGCAGAACCATTGCGCCGTGACCGTTGATCACGGCGCATAACCCGTAAGATGCTGCGCACATTTTTGATTTTAAAATGGCGGGAACACATTTCAACTGCCATTGTTATACGATACATTGAAGTGCATAGTGGAGTGTGTGGTCTGATAGTAGACAGGATTTATTCGAAACATTCCCGGTGCCTTCAACTGTTCTTTGCACTGACTATTTGATTGCTTAAACGAATAGGGAGCCTTCAAAAACATTAGTTTTCATAGTTTTATGATGCAAATATGATTTTTCCATTTACTTAACTGATAATACCCCCAATATCTTTTCAGGTGTGGAGGTCGGACCGAAACTGTAATCAGACACTAAACATTAACGAGGACCAATTATTTTACTCCCTTAATGATGAATAAAGATCGCTGATTGCTTTTACTAATATATAGTGTTAAAATGAAAGAGAAACTGTTGAGACGAAAGAGAAAAACGCACTCATTTATTTATAGTTTTATGTCTTAACAATGTTATTCGAAAGCTAATTTTAAAAGCTGACTCTGAATCCTTGCTAAATGATTTGGGAAGGTGTAAGGGCTAAATATGCCTGTAGACATCATTTTCAGTGGGTTTTATGAAGTTTATGATTAGGGTATATTTTGGGACTGAAATAAGCGCAAGACCTTCGACGTTTCTATTCCTCGGTCGCGCTAAATCACTCTACAGTCGATTCTTCCATTTTCACCACTTTTAGTTTCGCATTGGATAAGCACATGTTATACGCGCGCGTTACGTGTCAATCATATTTGATCCCGATTTCTTACTTTGGGTTTCAAACTTGCTTGTCGAGTTTTCGTCAATAATCAATTATCATCCATGATTCATCATTGCCACTTGTGTAATACCTTGAAATCCTATAAGTTGAATGAATAGGTTTTTAAATTGTTGACATAGCATAGAAGGACTGTTGTCAGAATGTAGAATGATACAGAGCCGCCTTCAGAAGTTAAAATTGTTGAGCCGTATTTTCTAGTGTACTGTTTCGTATGACATATGAGTCGAGGTACAAATAGAATTTTTCGCTGGATCAAAATGCTGAGATTTTAATATAAAGCAAAGCCAAGTTGAAGTATCAATAAACTATAGTTTAGATTACGCCTGATTGCTTGAGTCCTATTTAAAAATATTTTTGATATGTCATCCTAGAAGTAGAATCACAAATTTTGCATTCGTTTTAATTGTGTTTTTTTTATGCGAAGAGCATATATTGTTTTTCCTTAAGCCATAGCTGATCCAGCTATTGTAGAAGTCTACGGTCTTACTTTAGAAACACTGCGCTTCTTATTTGAATCATTAAATCTAGGCTGCATAAAATGATAGGTTTTCGAATTTTGACCTGAGCAGCCGAAACTGATATTATTATTATTGTTATCCATATAATATACTATTATCGATGTAGTTTAATAGACTATAAATTTATTATATAACCTGGTTTTATTTCCATAGAAGTGTTTTTACCAGTTACTTTAGTAAATTAACAAAATGTACGTCTCCACTCTGCAGTTCCGACTGCAATTCGAACTTTGCCGTCTAGAATCTAGTGTGAATATTATGGATATTTACAACAAATATTTTAATTATCAGGTTCATCAGCATGGGACAAGTTGCAGATCAACCGCCATATAGGTACGTACTACAAGTGTTCATTTATGACTCAGTAATACAATTAAACAACAAGTTAACTTAAGAGTTGCAATTTGATTGATATACAATATCATGCGATAGTTTATTAAAAAACTTCGAAGGCTTTTAACTTGAATAACAATATCATTTTTAAAGCAAGGTTTGTAATTGAAGGCAAGCATATCGGTCTGTACTGATGTAAAGGATTTTTGTTCTCAGTTTCTATGAAATTGTACCATGTACATATTTTTACCTCGTTCACCCTTCCAGCTCATGCATCAAGGCTGATTCTTCATCCTCACACTTACACGCCTTCAATTAGTCATCACCTGGAACTTTATCATATATAATTATAATCACGTCATCGCCCCATCATCCCTTATAGTCGAAGACGATAACATATGCATATTGTATAATTCTGCAAAATAAAACATGTTTTATTACTTATATGTTTGAACCAACTCCCTATCCCCTCCTAGATTATCAATTTTTCTCAATTTTTGCTACTTTTCAAAAGTTCAAAGAATCTTTTAATAAGCTTGAACCTCCCATAATATCTCTGGACAGTATAATGTATGTGTCCGGTGAACGAATCAATTCTCTCTCAAATTATATGTGTTCACTGTTCACTGTTAATTCACAGTTTATTTGCGAAAAGTTTCTACTATCAGCTAATTTAATTTAATTACAACTTGTTTTATTTAACCTTCCCCAGTTTGGCTATGAAATAATTGATATCACCAAATAAAATCAGCCCACGTTAAGATTCACCGTTAATAAGTACAAAAAATACATACTCACATTCCTACTCAGTGCACACTATGTATAATAACTGTTGCCAGATAAAACATTCAATGAGTTGCTTTAATTACAATTAATAAACGATGTGCAATGTATAATATTATATATAGATAGCTTATGACTACATTTTCCATGGTAAAATGGGTGGGCGACAATTAACCCTGACCCTGACCCTGACCCTGACCCTGACCCTGACCCTGACCCTGACCCTGACCCTGACCCTGACCCTGACCCTGACCCTGACCCTGACCCTGACCCTGACCCTGACCCTGACCCTGATCCTGACCCTGATCCTGATCCTGATCCTGATCCTGATCCTGACCCTGACTTTAAACTTTCCAGATAGTTACATGGCTATATATGAATATATGAAACATTTGACATGGAGTTGTAGAGTGAGTTATGTGCCTCGCCGGGCTAAAGTAGTGGATGTCCTTGCTGTACGGCAAGTTAAACAAGGAACTGAAACTACTAGGTTCCGTACAGACTCAACTCTGCACCCATGTCAACATGTTCATTATATGCAAGCCTCTTGATTTATAAGACGGATAATCTGAGCAAGTTTGGGCAAATTTCTATGTGCCAAACTTGAGATATGACTTCAAAAACATTAAAATATCTCAAATTGGCGGTTTTGGTACGATATTTGACGAAAGTCGATTATCTCAAGATCTAACTGATAGAATTTCTTTAAACTTTCCAGATAGGGGGGGAGCCAAGTAGATTTTTGTAGATATTTGGATACGTTAATTCACCACTTTTTTCGTGAATTATCCATTACAATAATCTACAAATATCTACATTTATCTACAAAAAATGTATATCTCAAATATGTGCCCAGAAATTCTACTGAATTTTTGGAGATAAATGTATAAATTTGTAGAATTTGTAGAATTTTCGTGAATTATCCATTGACAATAATCTACAAATATCTACATTTATCTACAAAAATGTAATCTCAAATATGTGCCCAGAAATTCTACTGAATTTTTGGAGATAAATGTATAAATTTGTAGAATGTCAACCACTTTTTTCGTGGATTATTCATTCTACATTAATCTACAAATATCTACAAATATCTCCTTGGCTCCCCCCCCCCCCCCAGATAGTTACATGGCTATAAGACGATTAATCTGAGCAAGTTTGGGCGAATTCATATGTGCCAAACTTGAGATATGAATTCAAACACATTAAAATATCTCAAATTGGCAGTTTTGGTACGATATTTGACGAAAGTCCATTATCTCAAGATCTTACTGATAGAATTTCTTAAAATGTTTCCAAATAGTTACATGGCTATAAGACAGACAATATGAGCAAGTTTGAGCGAATTTCTATATGCCAAATTTGAGATATAACTTCAAACACAAGAAAATATCTCTAATTGGTGCGTTCTCGCGGAACGCGGGCATATATTTTGAGATCTAACTGATAGAATTTTTTAAACTTTCCAGATAGTTACATGGTTATAAGACGATTAATCTGAGCAAGTTTGGGCGAATTTTTATGAGCCAAACTTGAGATATGACTTCAAACACATTAAAATATCTCAAATTGGCGGTTTTGGTACGATATTTGACGAAAGTCGATTATCTCAAGATCTAACTGATAGAATTTCTTTAAACTTTCCAGATAGTCACATGTCTATAAGACGGATAATCTGAGCAAGTTTGCGCGAATTTCTATGTGCCAAACGTGAGATATGACTTCAAACACAAGGAAATAATTCAAATTCTATCAGTTAGATCTTGAGAAAATCGAAAATAACCGTCAGCTTATGTAATGTAATCACAACTTGTTTAAGTTGACTATGAAAACCTTCCCCAGTTTGGCTATGATATAATTGATATCTCTAAATAAAATTGGCCTACGTTAAGATTCACCATTGAGCGAGCTACAAAAAATACACAGTACACACTCACATTCCTACCCAGTGCACTGTTGCCAGATAAAACATTCAATGACTTGCTTTAATTACAATTAATAAACGATGTGCAATGTATAGTATAGATAGCTTATGACCACATATGTTTCCATGTATATTCAGTAGTCAATGACTAGACAGTGTTATTTAAAATTACAAAGAATAAAATGGCGTCTGGACTTGGGACCAGCTCATAGTACATTTCATTAATGCCCTCTGAAAACCATTCTGCTAGCTAAAAAATGATATTTTTAGGTAAAACGTACTGAAAATTAAAATTAAGATCAAAAATTGAAAACGAACTAACAAAAAGAATGACACGTCATGCTAAAATACATATTCCGAAGTAAGATTAATCCCAGAATAATTTTTAGCAACTTTCAGACACGTTTTCAAACATAATCCAACAGCTACAGACAACTGCTGCAAGGAACTATTTCTTCCAGATGTAATGAATCGAAATTTAATAGGGTCCTTGTGCATTTTTGTCGTACCATACAGATATGGAAGCTTTCTATTCTCAGACTTGATTTTAATTCCATGAGACTTGAGGAAGTCTACATGTCTGAGAATGATTTCAGGATCTTGTTAAGGTTGATATCCTCAACATATTTATTAGTGTACTGAACTACCATGTAATTGTTACTTTTAGGTTGACTCTTCTTTGACCAAACGTATTTACATCGATACAATTAGTATAATGTAAACAAACAAAACCCCGATTTACCACGAACCCCGATTTACCGCAGATGTTTCCTTTCCCCCAAACTCCGCGGTCAATCGGGGTTTTACTGTATTTAAAAAGTTTCGATTCCGCAATAATTTCCGTTCACAAATTAGGTGGAATCATGATTCATACATATCAAATTCTGCATAGATGTATATATTGATATTGTATAACTCAATCTATAGCATATAATAAGACGGGTGTACTCATCAATTAATTTGGTTTAAACACTACTTTATTTAGCTCCTTATTATATTTGAAATCCGAATTGAATATTATTTATGAGAGTCAAATTTCTGTTGATCCCACGTTTGATTACGATGTTGTCACATTGAAACGTTGAATAATTCCTTTCCTCCTTATTTTATTTTTCATAAATATCTTATCATAAATATCTTATCAGGAGCAAAGAAAAACAGTCCTGGCTGTCCAAGAACACTAACAGGGCCGGAACACACAACCAGTGATAGCAGGAAATACAACAAGCAGTGGCGTAACAACAAAAAGAACTAGAGGGATAGAACAGGTTACCACTTCCTGCAAAGAAGAAGAATAAAAAACATTCCCCCCATCTCACGTGCAGGCAGATTAAAAATCTTACTGTTATCTATATTTTGAGACCTCATGTGGCGTGTTTTTCTGCTTTTTATACTTATAATACTAAAGATTCTGCAGTCTTAACTCTTATACTTTTCAAGTAAAAATAATTGACTTCGGTAAAATTGTAATATGCCGACTCGCTATAAAGGTTTAAAACATGAGTGATTGTTGGTTGTAAAGTGCTAAGTATTTTTCCTTCTTAAATGGCTATATAAAAAGGCTTGTTATATTAGCCGGAGTTTAGCAGCTCTGAAACAACCTTATGATAGAGCGCACAAATATAGAGCAGCTGTTATGAACAGTCAACTAATAGCCATTTAACGGCCGTGATCATGTCGTTACGATAATACATAATAGCCGTCTCAGCTTTTTTAGCCGGTTAATTAGTTTACCGGCTTACGCAGTGGGAGATTTATAATTCGCATCGTTTTGTCGTTTTAGAACCTAGAAATAGTGCTCAAAGCTGGCTTTGTGGTTAAGTTTTGTAGTTGGAAAGTGTTTTTAATGTAGAGTACTAGGAGCTCTGAGGATTTATAATTGGCATCATTTAGCCGTCTCATAACCTAGAAATAGTGCTCAGAGCTGGTTTTGTGGTTAAGTTTTGTAGTTGGAAAGTGTTTTTAATGTAGAGTACTGGGAGATCTGAGGATTTATTATTCGCATCATTTAGCCGTCTCATAACCTAGAAATAGTGCTCAGAGCTGGTTTTGTGGTTAAGTTTTGTAGTTGGAAAGTGTTTTTAATGTAGAGTACTGGGAGATCTGAGGATTTATTATTCGCATCATTTAGCCGTCTCATAACCTAGAAATAGTGCTCAGAGCTGGTTTTGTGGTTAAGTTTTGTAGTTGGAAAGTGTTTTTAATGTAGAGTACTGGGAGATCTGAGGATTTATTATTCGCATCATTTAGCCGTCTCATAACCTAGAAATAGTGCTCAGAGCTGGTTTTGTGGTTAAGTTTTGTAGTTGGAAAGTGTTTTTAATGTAGAGTACTGGGAGATCTGAGGATTTATTATTCGCATCATTTAGCCGTCTCATAACCTAGAAATAGTGCTCAGATCGCTGGTTTTGTGGTTAAGTTTTGTAGTTGGAAAGTGTTTTTAATGTAGAGTACTGGGAGCTCTGAGGATTTATTATTCGCATCATTTAGCCGTCTCATAACCTAGAAATAGTGCTCAGAGCTGGTTTTGTGGTTAAGTTTTGTAGTTGGAAAGTGTTTTTAATGTAGAGTACTGGGAGATCTGAGGATTTATTATTCGCATCATTTAGCCGTCTCATAACCTAGAAATAGTGCTCAGAGCTGGTTTTGTGGTTAAGTTTTGTAGTTGGAAAGTGTTTTTAATGTAGAGTACTGGGAGCTCTGAGGATTTATAATTGGCATCATTTAGCCGTCTCATAACCTAGAAATAGTGCTCAGAGCTGGTTTTGTGGTTAAGTTTTGTAGTTGGAAAGTGTTTTTAATGTAGAGTACTGGGAGATCTGAGGATTTATTATTCGCATCATTTAGCCGTCTCATAACCTAGAAATAGTGCTCAGAGCTGGTTTTGTGGTTAAGTTTTGTAGTTGGAAAGTGTTTTTAATGTAGAGTACTGGGAGCTCTGAGGATTTATTATTCGCATCATTTAGCCGTCTCATAACCTAGAAATAGTGCTCAGAGCTGGTTTTGTGGTTAAGTTTTGTAGTTGGAAAGTGTTTTTAATGCAGAGTACTGGGAGATCTGAGGATTTATTATTCGCATCATTTAGCCGTCTCATAACCTAGAAATAGTGCTCAGAGCTGGTTTTGTGGTTAAGTTTTGTAGTTGGAAAGTGTTTTTAATGTAGAGTACTAGGAGATCTGAGGATTTATTATTCGCATCATTTAGCCGTCTCATAACCTAGAAATAGTGCTCAGAGCTGGTTTTGTGGTTAAGTTTTGTAGTTGGAAAGTGTTTTTAATGTAGAGTACTGGGAGATCTGATGATTTATTATTCGCATCATTTAGCCGTCTCATAACCTAGAAATAGTGCTCAGAGCTGGTTTTGTGGTTAAGTTTTGTAGTTGGAAAGTGTTTTTAATGTAGAGTACTGGGAGCTCTGAGGATTTATAATTGGCATCATTTAGCCGTCTCATAACCTAGAAATAGTGCTCAGAGCTGGTTTTGTGGTTAAGTTTTGTAGTTGGAAAGTGTTTTTAATGTAGAGTACTGGGAGATCTGAGGATTTATTATTCGCATCATTTAGCCGTCTCATAACCTAGAAATAGTGCTCAGAGCTGGTTTTGTGGTTAAGTTTTGTAGTTGGAATGTGTTTTTAATGTAGAGTACTGGGAGCTCTGAGGATTTATTATTCGCATCATTTAGCCGTCTCATAACCTAGAAATAGTGCTCAGAGCTGGTTTAGTGGTTAAGTTTTGTAGTTGGAAAGTGTTTTTAATGTAGAGTACTGGGAGCTCTGAGGATTTATAATTGGCATCATTTAGCCGTCTCATAACCTAGAAATAGTGCTCAGAGCTGGTTTTGTGGTTAAGTTTTGTAGTTGGAAAGTGTTTTTAATGTAGAGTACTGGGAGATCTGAGGATTTATTATTCGCATCATTTAGCCGTCTCATAACCTAGAAATAGTGCTCAGAGCTGGTTTTGTGGTTGAGTTTTGTAGTTGGAAAGTGTTTTTAATGTAGAGTACTGGGAGATCTGAGGATTTATTATTCGCATCATTTAGCCGTCTCATAACCTAGAAATAGTGCTCAGAGCTGGTTTTGTGGTTAAGTTTTGTAGTTGGAAAGTGTTTTTAATGTAGAGTACTGGGAGATCTGAGGATTTATTATTCGCATCATTTAGCCGTCTCATAACCTAGAAATAGTGCTCAGAGCTGGTTTTGTGGTTAAGTTTTGTAGTTGGAAAGTGTTTTTAATGTAGAGTACTGGGAGATCTGAGGATTTATTATTCGCATCATTTAGCCGTCTCATAACCTAGAAATAGTGCTCAGAGCTGGTTTTGTGGTTAAGTTTTGTAGTTGGAAAGTGTTTTTAATGTAGAGTACTGGGAGATCTGAGGATTTATTATTCGCATCATTTAGCCGTCTCATAACCTAGAAATAGTGCTCAGAGCTGGTTTTGTGGTTAAGTTTTGTAGTTGGAAAGTGTTTTTAATGTAGAGTACTGGGAGATCTGAGGATTTATTATTCGCATCATTTAGCCGTCTCATAACCTAGAAATAGTGCTCAGAGCTGGTTTTGTGGTTAAGTTTTGTAGTTGGAAAGTGTTTTTAATGTAGAGTACTGGGAGCTCTGAGGATTTATAATTGGCATCATTTAGCCGTCTCATAACCTAGAAATAGTGCTCAGAGCTGGTTTTGTGGTTAAGTTTTGTAGTTGGAAAGTGTTTTTAATGTAGAGTACTGGGAGATCTGAGGATTTATTATTCGCATCATTTAGCCGTCTCATAACCTAGAAATAGTGCTCAGATCGCTGGTTTTGTGGTTAAGTTTTGTAGTTGGAAAGTGTTTTTAATGTAGAGTACTGGGAGATCTGAGGATTTATTATTCGCATCATTTAGCCGTCTCATAACCTAGAAATAGTGCTCAGAGCTGGTTTTGTGGTTAAGTTTTGTAGTTGGAAAGTGTTTTTAATGTAGAGTACTGGGAGATTTGAGGATTTATTATTCGCATCATTAAGCCGTCTCATAACCTAGAAATAGTGCTCAGAGCTGGTTTTGTGGTTAAGTTTTGTAGTTGGAAAGTGTTTTTAATGTAGAGTACTGGGAGCTCTGAGGATTTATAATTGGCATCATTTAGCCGTCTCATAACCTAGAAATAGTGCTCAGAGCTGGTTTTGTGGTTAAGTTTTGTAGTTGGAAAGTGTTTTTAATGAGAGTACTGGGAGATCTGAGGATTTATTATTCGCATCATTTAGCCGTCTCATAACCTAGAAATAGTGCTCAAAGCTGGCTTTGTGGTTAAGTTTTGTAGTTGGAAAGTGTTTTTAATGTAGAGTACTAGGAGCTCTGAGGATTTATAATTGGCATCATCTAGCCGTCTCATAACCTAGAAATAGTGCTCAGAGCTGGTTTTGTGGTTAAGTTTTGTAGTTGGAAAGTGTTTTTAATGTAGAGTACTGGGAGCTCTGAGGATTTATAATTGGCATCATTTAGCCGTCTCATAACCTAGAAATAGTGCTCAGAGCTGGTTTTGTGGTTAAGTTTTGTAGTTGGAAAGTGTTTTTAATGTAGAGTACTGGGAGATCTGAGGATTTATTATTCGCATCATTTAGCCGTCTCATAACCTAGAAATAGTGCTCAGAGCTGGTTTTGTGGTTAAGTTTTGTAGTTGGAAAGTGTTTTTAATGTAGAGTACTGGGAGATCTGAGGATTTATAATTGGCATCATTTAGCCGTCTCATAACCTAGAAATAGTGCTCAGAGCTGGTTTTGTGGTTAAGTTTTGTAGTTGGAAAGTGTTTTTAATGTAGAGTACTGGGAGATCTGAGGATTTATTATTCGCATCATTTAGCCGTCTCATAACCTAGAAATAGTGCTCAGATCGCTGGTTTTGTGGTTAAGTTTTGTAGTTGGAAAGTGTTTTAAATGTAGAGTACTGGGAGCTCTGAGGATTTATAATTGGCATCATTTAGCCGTCTCATAACCTAGAAATAGTGCACAGAGCTGCAGTTTAGTGGTTAAGTTTTGTAGTTGGAAAGTGTTTTTAATGTAGAGTACTGGGAGCTCTGAGGATTTATAATTGGCATCATTTAGCCGTCTCATAACCTAGAAATAGTGCTCAGAGCTGGTTTTGTGGTTAAGTTTTGTAGTTGGAAAGTGTTTTTAATGTAGAGTACTGGGAGATCTGAGGATTTATTATTCGCATCATTTAGCCGTCTCATAACCTAGAAATAGTGCTCAGAGCTGGTTTTGTGGTTAAGTTTTGTAGTTGGAAAGTGTTTTTAATGTAGAGTACTGGGAGCTCTGAGGATTTATTATTCGCATCATTTAGCCGTCTCATAACCTAGAAATAGTGCTCAGAGCTGGTTTTGTGGTTAAGTTTTGTAGTTGGAAAGTGTTTTTAATGTAGAGTACTGGGAGATCTGAGGATTTATTATTCGCATCATTTAGCCGTCTCATAACCTAGAAATAGTGCTCAGATCTCGCTGGTTTTGTGGTTAAGTTTTGTAGTTGGAAAGTGTTTTTAATGTAGAGAAGGTACTGGGAGCTCTGAGGATTTATTATTCGCATCATTTAGCCGTCTCATAACCTAGAAATGGTGCTCAAAGCTGGTTTAGTGGTTAAGTTTTGTAGTTGGAAAGTGTTTTTAATGTCGTGTTCGGTGTTTTATAACTCCCGACATGGCTGCACAACAGTCTCCCTTAAGAACACTTTCCACTGTTAATACAAATTATCATTTACGATCGTTGTTCTACCAATCTGCCTTAATAAATTCGTTCATGAATTCATACACTGTAAGTGTAGACTGTATTATTAGTGCCGTACATTTGATTAGCAATTTACTGGGCATGCGACTTAATTGTGCCATGATGTTGATAGTTGCCAAATTTCGGTAACAAATTAGGACTTAATTTGAGTTTACTGCACGCGCGATGAATAATTTGTGTTTATAGAGATCTGCGGCGCGTTATCAGGTTAACCAATGAAATCACGGCGTTTTTGTCACGTGACAGTCGACTGTAGAGTGATTAATTATCATCCTCTATTCCTACTGTTTTTTTTAATTTAGCAAATATACAAAAAAAAAATTATACTGTCGTAAAGATAAAATGTTTAGTCATCGGATAGATACTTCAAAATTAAGTATTAAAATAACCGAGCTAAGATATTCAATGTTAAACTCAAAAATGTTCACGCGTTTATGAAGAAATATCTAATTCTGCGCGTAATTTTTTGGTCACAACTATGGCAAATTTTTACCAATTTTGTTCATAATTTCAAAATGTTATTTAGTAGACAAATTACTTTCGGACTGAATCCTTATTGTTTATTCAAATCTAAAAGAAACAACATTTATTTGACTTCAAAATTGTTCAATCTGAATACGAGCTAATTACGACGAAGGGAGGTCACAACACTGCGCGCAGGAGTGCTTCCAGTAGCCCATTTTCTCCCCACATAACATTTCTTCATCCTCAGTGCTCAGCAAGACCTGTTTTATTTTCCATTACAGTAATTCCATGTTCCAATGAAATCTAACTCTTCAATTTTAATATCAGCGGTCGGATCCTGAAATATGGAAGTGAAACTCAGTAAATTTTTACAGTCAAGTAATACTATAACTTCTATTCGTAAAATTTTACAAGATTTGTTTCCAGTTTCGGACAAATTCACAATATTACTACATAACAACTTAGTAATGTAAGCAGTAAGGGCCCTCTCCAAATTTTAATCTGTAGAAGTGCACGTGCAAATAACGCGCAGCTTCAATGCAAAAATACGTGTGTGCTCTTGGCGCGCGCTAAAACTCTGCGCTGAAAATATTGGTTTGGTACCGAGAGTTTTAAAATTCCCGCCAATTTCAAACTACAGAAAAAGAATCCGAAATTTTGGGACAGCCTAAAACATATTCTGATTAATGCTTTTCGACTTTATTTGTCCGTAAACTGACAACTACAGCAAATCTATCTTCTCTACGATCGTAGAGAAGATAGATTTGCTGTAGTTCGTACGAACTGGGCCCGAGTTACTTGTTTTAAAATACAGCAAATCCATCTTCTCTACGAACTGGGCCCGAGTTACTTGTTTTAAAATACAGCAAATCCATCTTCTCTACGAACTGGGCCCGAGTTACTTGTTTTAAAATACAGCAAATCCATCTTCTCTACGAACTGGGCCCGAGTGACTTGTTTTAAAATACAGCAAATCCATCTTCTCTACGAACTGGGCCCGAGTTACTTGTTTTAAAATACAGCAAATCCATCTTCTCTACGAACTGGGCCCGAGTGACTTGTTTTAAAATACAGCAAATCCATCTTCTCTACGAACTGGGCCCGAGTTACTTGTTTTAAAATACAGCAAATCCATCTTCTCTACGAACTGGGCCCGAGTTACTTGTTTTAAAATACAGCAAATCCATCTTCTCTACGAACTGGGCCCGAGTTACTTGTTTTAAAATACAGCAAATCCATCTTCTCTACGAACTGGGCCCGAGTTACTTGTTTTAAAATACAGCAAATCCATCTTCTCTACGAACTGGGCCCGAGTTACTTGTTTTAAAATACAGCAAATCCATCTTCTCTACGAACTGGGCCCGAGTTACTTGTTTTAAAATACAGCAAATCCATCTTCTCTACGAACTGGGCCCGAGTTACTTGTTTTAAAATACAGCAAATCCATCTTCTCTACGAACTGGGCCCGAGTTACTTGTTTTAAAATACAGCAAATCCATCTTCTCTACGAACTGGGCCCGAGTTACTTGTTTTAAAATACAGCAAATCCATCTTCTCTACGAACTGGGCCCGAGTTACTTGTTTTAAAATACAGCAAATCCATCTTCTCTACGAACTGGGCCCGAGTTACTTGTTTTAAAATACAGCAAATCCATCTTCTCTACGAACTGGGCCCGAGTTACTTGTTTTAAAATACAGCAAATCCATCTTCTCTACGAACTGGGCCCGAGTTACTTGTTTTAAAATACAGCAAATCCATCTTCTCTACGAACTGGGCCCGAGTTACTTGTTTTAAAATACAGCAAATCCATCTTCTCTACGAACTGGGCCCGAGTTACTTGTTTTAAAATACAGCAAATCCATCTTCTCTACGAACTGGGCCCGAGTTACTTGTTTTAAAATACAGCAAATCCATCTTCTCTACGAACTGGGCCCGAGTTACTTGTTTTAAAATACAGCAAATCCATCTTCTCTACGAACTGGGCCCGAGTTACTTGTTTTAAAATACAGCAAATCCATCTTCTCTACGAACTGGGCCCGAGTTACTTGTTTTAAAATACAGCAAATCCATCTTCTCTACGAACTGGGCCCGAGTTACTTGTTTTAAAATACAGCAAATCCATCTTCTCTACGAACTGGGCCCGAGTTACTTGTTTTAAAATACAGCAAATCCATCTTCTCTACGAACTGGGCCCGAGTTACTTGTTTTAAAATACGACAAAGTTAACTGCTGAATGTTCCCGGTCAAAAATTAATTATAGTTTATATTAAAATATTGTCTATTGTCTATGTTTTACTATAATGCTGGGAGCCTTGTTGTAAATAATAGGGTACATACCATTCCTTGAAAGTCGTTATTTCGGAGTGAGCAATCATTTTGTTGACTAGCGAATCTAAATTGAAAGTCGAATATCACTCAATTTCAGTTGCAGGTCGACATCCTTAAAATTAGAGAGCAAATAATTTTATTTTGTACTCTACTTCAGTCAATATAAATAGAAATTACAGCAATTTGAAGTAACACCATATCAAGCTATATCATACATAATTATGAAAGCCTCGCAGAGATCTCGATTAAATCTGTAAACGTACATTTAACGGTAAGATATATAGATAGCACGCAATATAAGCGCACGCATAAAACCAATATGGCTGCCACACAAAGCTACAAACTGGAACAAGAAATGAAAATTGTGAATTCAACCAGCTTGGATACTATTATCCAACGCGACATTGGTTTGGGCGCATTATCGACACGTTTTAAATGCGCGGAACATTTTTGTGCGCGGCACTAGCATTTTAAATTTTCTAAATTCAAATCATAGCCAGAGTTATGGTTATTTTTCAAGACAAATTTTGAGGCAAATTTTACGTGTAAATTATTCATTTTTCATTCATGATCACTCATAATTTGAACAATTTACCTTGGATTGAATTGAACTCTTCAGTATTCGATGATTAGTAAGTAAGTAAAGATTATGACATAACATCATCACAAGTGTCTACAAAATATCATTGCACTAAATAGAAAAATACTTTAAATAAATATACTTTTCCATCAACATTAATAATTTAATAAATTCAATTTTAACTAATAAAATCTAATACATTATCTATAAACAATTCATTAATACTTCCCAGTGGAATAAAGATTTATAAAACGCTTCTTTGCCACAAAAGGATGAAACCAAAGATATTCATTATGTCTCTCCTTATTGCTTAAATAACTTGGTCCTTCAATTTTCCCTAAAACTTCATTCGAAACAGTCCAAAAATAAGAATCATTTACACTGTTTTTAGAAATCATTTCTTTCTTAAATCCTTCCAATCTAACTTTAAAGCTTAAAACTGTCGAGCAGTTCTTGACATCTGAAGGGAGTTTGTTCCAATAAGGAATGACTCGCTCCGGAAGAAAAGAAGACTGAATATTCCTGACTTTAGTTACACTCTTACTACATCTATTGGTTGAAACTAAATTAAGACCAGATCTGCTCATTCTGAACAAACCCGATCCATATTCAGTCAAACCACTAGTTACTTTAAAAGCTTCAATAAGGTCCCCACGTATTCGCCGCTCTGCCAGCGTTGTCAAATTGAGTATATCCAGTCTACGGCTGTATGGAAGAGTACCCACCTCATCAATAAGACGGGTAAACCGCCTCTGGACGCTCTCCAGCTCCAAAACAGTCCCCCAACTTCCATGAGCCGCAACTGGATTCCACAATTGGACACAATACTCAAGATGAGGTCTTATCAAAGCTTTATAAATAGATATCATTACAACCTTTTCTCTAATAACTAAGTTCCTTACAATCCAGCAGATCATACGATTTGCTTTAGAAATACATGCTTTTATCTGTTCATTCCAAAGCAAGGAGCTATGGGTAATAACCCCCAAATCTTTTTCCTGTGCAGATACTTCTAGTTCCACTCCATTTATAATATAATTCGAGTTAGGATTATTATTCAGATTAATATGAACTACTTTACACTTGGCAGGATTGAAGTTTAAGTGCCAAAAACTCTCCCAAATTTCGAGTTCTAAAATATCATCAGATACACTTCCATGGTTAGCTGCATTACAAACTAACTTGAGATCATCTGCAAATAATTTAATCTTATTTTTAACATTGTCAGGTAAATCGTTTATATAAAGAATAAATAACAAAGGACCCAATACTGACCCCTGGGGAACACCAGATAACACGTGTTTCACCTCAGACCATTGTCCTTCTACACAAACCCTCATGGTTCTGTCTGTCAGAAAGTCTTTTATAACATCTAGAACTTTTCCCTTGACCCCAAACCCCTCCAATTTAGATAGAAGTCTAAAAGGCCTCCCCCAGCCTCGGATCTTAGGATTGGATTTGCAAAAATTCCTAAGACAAACTGCTTAAGAAAAGCTAAGACTGCAAAAAAAGCTGAGACAAAATTTAAGCGAACCTGAGATGTCAAAATAAGCTAAGACAGCGAAAAGTCTTAAGACAAAATTTAAGGAAACCTAAGACAGCAGATAATCCTGAGACAAAATTTAAGGAAACCCAAGACAGCGAAAAATCCTAAGACAAAATTTAAGAAATCCTGAGACAGCGAAAAATCCTGAGACAAAATTTAAGAAATCCCGAGACAGCGAAAAAACCTGAGACAAAATTTAAGAAATCCCGAGACAGCGAAAAAACCTAAGACAAAATTTAAGAATCCTGAGACGCGCGAAAAAACCTGAGACAAAATTTAAGAAATCCCGAGACAGCGAAAAATCCTGAGACAAAATTTAAGAAAACCTGAGACAGCGAAAAATCCTGAGACAAAATTTAAGAAAACCTGAGACAGCGAAAAATTTTTAGATACAATTTATACAATAGCCACAAGAATATACATGGATATTACATCTTTTAATTTCTTGCAAAGAATATAATAAATACAATATTACTAGGTATAGTAGGAATGTCAATAAGTCAATAGAATTTGTCTGAAACCTCTATGTGCCTGCTAATGAAGTGAGTATCCCAGATCATATCTTTCCAGATCATATCCCAGATCATATCTTCACAGATCATATCTTTACAGGTAGGACTGTATAATGGGGGCCCGATGTTATAGCGGACATCATCTCCCCCCCCCCCCCCCCCCCCCTTACCCCCAGCAAAGTGCAAAGAAACTGCCACAAACTGCTACAATCTCCGAGAAATCTACTTATTGAGTTATTGACTAGCTTGCTAAAATTCATCGGCAAATTACCGCTGCTCGAATCAATCAAAAGTTACCTAGCCAGGCCCATTTCAGTTTTGAGTACTGGAGTCGGTTATCTAGTCAAAGCCTAGCTTTTTTGTAACTTGCAAGTGCTTTTGCGGATTGTCGTGGATTTCGGCAAATAGTCGTGGATTTCGGCGATATTTTCAGATTATTCTTCAATGTCCTCAAACCTGAGCACTGGGACTACTTAAGTTTTTGCTACTATCTGAATTATTTGCTCAAGCTACTGGCTCGCTAGGTTCAAAGGTTTATTTCCTATTTATCATGAAAAAAAATTGTGCTGGGTAAAAGTTTACACGGTGTTCACGCAGGTTTGAACACCCGACCTCGCGCAGAGCTAGCCGATCGCCTGGCCGCTAAGCTACTCGGGTGATGTACTCATGAAATTTTTGATGTTAATATATATTTACCCCTTTTTACCCCAGTTCCATAGCGGATATTATGCCAAATTATTGGACGGAGATCGTCAACTAATATTTCTTCGGATATTTCTCCGGTTTGCAGTTCCATAACCTTATCCGGAGACCATCTACGGTAATTTTGTTGATTCTCACAGAGCAAAGTGCAAAGAAATTGCCACAAACTGCTACAATCTCCGAGAAATTCCCGGAGAGCTTCATCTCCGTATAATACAGTAGACGGAGCCGGAGAATCATCACCGTAGAAATGGACCTCCGTCTAATAATTTGGCATAATATCCGCTATGGAACTGGGGGGTTAATCTGATTAAAAGCTACAAAAAATTCCAGAAATGAGATGGCTGGTTAAAACCTACCTTTGGAAAGCTCTGATGAACCTGCCCGTGGAGAAATAAACACACTTAACTTCACCTCAATTGAGCAATAACTATTTATCGCTTATTACTTCATTTATTTTGGATGTACAGTGTGCTTCGTAACTAATTTATTATTACAAAGTTTACTTTCTAATAAGCTAAAACGACAACTAATCTTTCGTTTTACTCCCTACTGTACTGGTTTACTCGTCAATCCAGGTATATGAGAATGTGTGAGAATGGTCTTGAAACTCTGAAAAGAGGGAAGCAGTTTTGGGGACGGGGAGATTGAAGCGGGTGGGCGACAAATGAACCCCCCCCCCCCCTATTGTAAGCCCCCCGGCTTACAATTGACCCCCCATGCAATTACACTGAGTCAATTGATCTCAGTATAATAACATGGGGGTTAATTGTCGTACTAAGCCCTAGATTGTACCTGCTAATGAGGTGAATATCCCAGATCATAGCTTCACAGGTAGGACTGTATAATGGGGGCCCTGATGTTATAGTGGACATCACTTTCCCCTCCCGTATCTGATTAAAGGATACAAAACAGTCAAGAAATGAGATTGGTTAAAACCTACCTTGGGAAAGCTCCGATGGACTAGCCCGTGGAGAAATAAACACACTTAACTTCAGCTCAATTGAGCAATAACTGCCTATTTATTGCTTATAACTTCATTTATTTTGGATGTAGATTGGGCTTCGTTGTGAGATACTATACCTGAGTGATTACTCCGAACTTTCTAAAAAGCTACAAAGTTAACTTTCTGAAAAGCTACAAAGTTAACTTTCCTACTGTACTGGATTACTCGTCAATTCAGGTATAGGAGTATGTATTAGAACGGTCCTGAAACTATGAAAAGAGGGAATTAGCGGTTTTGGGGACGGGAAGATTACAGCATCAAAAACGGGTAGGATGTAGGAGCCTAGGAGGGTAATTATAATAATAAAGGTACTGGGGGATTGAACAACTTACTTACTTTCGGCGATCCTCGATCGAACTCCCATTCACTGTCTGCCTCCACACGTCTTGATCGCACATAACAGTTCGAAGGTCGTCCAACTGGAGCCCAGTGTCACGAGCTACTACGTAGTGACGGAAGTGATGTCCACTATAACATCAGGGCCCCCATTATACAGTCCTACCTGTGAAGCTATGATCTGGGATATTCACCTCATTAGCAGGTACAATCTAGGGCTTAGTACGACAATTGACCCCCGACAATTAACCCCCATGTTATTATACTGAGATCAATTGACTCAGTGTAATTGCATGGGGGGTCAATTGTAAGCCGGGGGGCTTACAATAGGGGGGGGGGGGTTCATTTGTCGCCCACCCGCTTCAATCTCCCCGTCCCCAAAACTGCTTCCCTCTTTTCAGAGTTTCAAGACCATTCTCACACATTCTCATATACCTGGATTGACGAGTAAACCTGTACAGTAGGGAGTAAAACGAAAGATTAGTTGTCGTTTTAGCTTATTAGAAAGTAAACTTTGTAATAATAAATTAGTTACGAAGCACACTGTACATCCAAAATAAATGAAGTAATAAGCGATAAATAGTTATTGCTCAATTGAGGTGAAGTTAAGTGCGTTTATTTCTCCACAGGCAGGTTCATCAGAGCTTTCCAAAGGTAGGTGTTAACCAGCCATCTCATTTCTGGAATTTTTTGTAGCTTTTAATCAGATTAACCCCCCAGTTCCATAGCGGATATTATGCCAAATTATTAGACGGAGGTCCATTTCTACGGTGATGATTCTCCGGCTCCGTCTACTGTATTATACGGAGATGAAGCTCTCCGGGAATTTCTCGGAGATTGTAGCAGTTTGTGGCAATTTCTTTGCACTTTGCTCTGTGAGAATCAACAAAATTACCGTAGATGGTCTCCGGATAAGGTTATGGAACTGCAAACCGGAGAAATATCCGAAGAAATATTAGTTGACGATCTCCGTCCAATAATTTGGCATAATATCCGCTATGGAACTGGGGTAAAAAGGGGTAAATATATATTTACATCAAAAATTTCTTGAGTACATCACCCGAGTAGCTTAGCTGCTAGGCGATCGGCTAGCTCTGCGCGAGGTCGGGTGTTCAAACCTGCGTGAACACCGTGTAAACTTTTACCCAGCACAATTTTTTTTTCATGATAAATAGGAAATAAACCTTTGAACCTAGCGAGCCAGTAGCTTGAGCAAATAATTCAGATAGTAGCAAAAACTTAAGTAGTCCCAGTGCTCAGGTTTGAGGACATTGAAGAATAATCTGAAAATATCGCCGAAATCCACGACTATTTGCCGAAATCCACGACAATCCGCAAAAGCACTTGCAAGTTACAAAAAAGCTAGGCTTTGACTAGATAACCGACTCCAGTACTCAAAACTGAAATGGGCCTGGCTAGGTAACTTTTGATTGATTCGAGCAGCGGTAATTTGCCGATGAATTTTAGCAAGCTAGTCAATAACTCAATAAGTAGATTTCTCGGAGATTGTAGCAGTTTGTGGCAGTTTCTTTGCACTTTGCTCTGTGAGAATCAACAAAATTACCGTAGATGGTCTCCGGATAAGGTTATGGAACTGCAAACCGGAGAAATATCCGAAGAAATATTAGTTGACGATCTCCGTCCAATAATTTGGCATAATATCCGCTATGGAACTGGGGGTAAGAAGGGGTAAGGGGGGGGGGGGGGGGGGAGATGATGTCCGCTATAACATCGGGCCCCCATTATACAGTCCTACCTGTAAAGATATGATCTGTGAAGATATGATCTGGGATATGATCTGGAAAGATATGATCTGGGATACTCACTTCATTAGCAGGCACATAGAGGTTTCAGACAAATTCTATTGACTTATTGACATTCCTACTATACCTAGTAATATTGTATTTATTATATTCTTTGCAAGAAATTAAAAGATGTAATATCCATGTATATTCTTGTGGCTATTGTATAAATTGTATCTAAAAATTTTTCGCTGTCTCAGGTTTTCTTAAATTTTGTCTCAGGATTTTTCGCTGTCTCAGGTTTTCTTAAATTTTGTCTCAGGATTTTTCGCTGTCTCGGGATTTCTTAAATTTTGTCTCAGGTTTTTTCGCGCGTCTCAGGATTCTTAAATTTTGTCTTAGGTTTTTTCGCTGTCTCGGGATTTCTTAAATTTTGTCTCAGGTTTTTTCGCTGTCTCGGGATTTCTTAAATTTTGTCTCAGGTTTTTTCGCTGTCTCGGGATTTCTTAAATTTTGTCTCAGGATTTTTCGCTGTCTCAGGATTTCTTAAATTTTGTCTTAGGATTATTCTGCTGTCTTAGGATTATTCTGCTGTCTTAACTTTTGCACCTGTGTCTCAGGAATTTTTGCAAATCTAATCCTAAGATCCGAGGCTGGGGGAGGCCTTCTAAAGTGGGGGACTGTGTCAAAGGCCTTACTAAAATCAAAATACAAAAGATCGACAGGAGCACCTTCGTCTAAAATATCAAGAATATTATCAAATGTCTCTAAAAGATTAGATAGACAAGATTTACCCTTCAAAAATCCATGCTGATGCTTTGAAATTCGTTCTTCTAAAAATGTTAATAAATGTGCCCTCACTAACTTTTCATACACTTTGCACAAAATACAAGTTAATGAGACAGGTCTATAATTTAAGGGATCAGATTTAACACCCTTTTTAAACAATGCTACAACAGATGCTGTCTTCCAAATGTCAGGCAGAACTCCTGTTTCTGAACATTTAACAAATAATTTAGTAACAGCTTCAACAAACATTTCATCGTATGCTAAGGATTTCAACAACTTTGGATGAACGCCATCTGGACCCGAACTCTTAAAAACATTAAGCTTTAAAAGCTGCTTCTTGATATCAGAACTGTTAATTTCCATATCATCAATAACCTCTTTGTTATAACTTAAACTCTCATTTTTAGGGAGAGGGCCAGGTGGTTCACGCACAAACACAGAACTAAAGGCACTAGCACTTGTACCTCAGCTGACTCAGATGAACTATCTGTGCGTGTACCATCTCCTCTATCTAAAGAAACAACACTTGATTTCACTTGTCGTTTATTACGCAAATACGAGTAAAAAGATTTACAATTCTGTTTTAAATTAGATGTAATCTTCTTTTCATAATTTACTTTAGCTTTAATTTCTGCCACCTCAAAAATATGCTGCTTGCTATTTGCACAGCTCAAGTTAATAATCGAAGGATTAATATCAAATTCAGCCCATGCTTTGTCCTTGTTCTTCCTCATTCTTTTAAGTGAAGTTGTACTCCATGGCAACTTGACAGGTCTGTTGTCGAGATAAACCGAAGCAGCTGGGACAGCTGCAGCAACAGACTCCAATTTACCATGTAGTTCAACCCACATATCTTGGACATTATTTGTACAACTATAATCCCAGTCAATATTATTCTTACTAAAGTTAAATAACTCCTCTGAGGAAATCTTACCCCAAATAGGCTTCAAAATCTTTTGTTTGGGACTTTTGTTAGTGTTGGGCGAAACGACCAGTTCGACAAGTATCCCAACATGATCACTCTTGCCAAGCGGAGAAACGATCTTACAACCGTTGACAAGAGCATCATTTGTATACAAAACCTGATCAAGAAGACTCTCCTGGAGAGTATCTTTCACAAGCCGTCTTCTGGTTGTTTCGTTAGTAAAGTACCACATCAAACCACTGTCATTAAATAAATCAATATACTTTTGTTGAATCATTAAAACCTGATTCTTACTAGAAATACCACTATTTACACTACCAGTTTCCCAAGATACATTAGGTAGGTTAAAATCTCCTATAATAATAGTTTCAAAAACATTCTTTTCACTAGATATGTTCTTGATGCAAGATAATAACATATTGTTCTGTTCTAAATTTAAAGAAGTAGACCTATAAATACAACAAATACTAATCAATCCACCAGAGGTATTGACATTGATAGCTAAAGAATCTGGTGCTTTTAAAAATGAGCTCACTAATGAAGCATTACAACTGTTTTTGATATAAATAATAGAACCTCCACCTCCACTTATGTTGCTAGTGGAGTTATCGATTTTAAAATCTCTGTCCTTTCTAAACATACTAAAACCTTCAATAAAAATTTCAGCATCTAAAATATCACTATTAAAATGAGTTTCTGTAATGCAGATTACATGAATGGATTTATAAACTGATAGAATACATTTTAGTTCATCAATTTTATTAAATAGTCCATTAGCATTAGTATAAAAAATATTCATGGGCTGACTACATTCTTTGTGAATGCTATTTATTTCTTCTCCACCTTCTTCTCTGTCTTTTTCTTCTCTGCTTCTTCCCGCCTCTTCTTCCTCTCTTCTCTGGCTAAAAAACGGATCTCTCGGTCTGCTCTGCAGAGATCCATATTTATCCAGTATGATGACTCTTTCCAGCCCTTGCCATGGTTGGAATAATAATTAACTGACTCCATGTCAGCTGTCTGGATGATCAATGGCCGACAGGAGTCTAGCTTATCTGGATCCACTTTACCTGCACGATGGCAACTGATAAAGTCCCTTTTTTCAATCTTTAGTGTCTCCTTGCAGAACTTTGAGTCCTCTTCCTGGCGTAGCTTGGTGTCAGCTTTCTTGCTCTCTGGAACATTCAAAACACACAGATTGAGCTTTCTTAAATTTCGCTCATATTCATCAGTGTGCATCTTTGTCTGAACTTTACTGATAACACTTTGTGAAGCTTGCTGTTGGCTCATTTCTTCCATAACTTTCTTCTGACTATTTGCAGTCACATCTGCCCAGGATTGGAAAGCCTGGTTTACTATTTTTGTGATTTCTTTAGGTTTTTCAGACTCGAAGTTAGTTGGAATGTTATCTTTTACTGCATTTTCAACCACCCCTCTGATACAAGGTGTAAGGACCTCAAGTTCCTGCCTAATAACATTCCGTAGTGTTTTTGTTTCTTCATTATCAGGGTTTGAGGTCTGAGTCCTGTTGCTTTTAATGTAAGGTGATATGAAACAATTTTGACAACGCCAGTTAGACAGACGGTCGCCTTCTTCTTGTGTCAGACCTGTCAGTCCAACACAGCAATAATGCCAGTACATATCACAGGATGCACAAGCTAATGAAAACTCCTCTTCAATATACCTTCTGCATTCACAACTACGATTTTCTTCATCTTCAGTTACATCCTTTTCTGCTGTAGCACCAGTTTTCTCTGGACTTTTCTTGACATTTCGTGTTCGTTTCGTATCTCCTCGTGTCATACCTCAAATTATTTGTTATATAGTAGTGTTGAAAGTATTAAAACAATTGTTTTAAGAACAGAGTAGTTTTAAAGCTAAACATTCGCAATTTGTCTTAACAGGAGTCTTGGGAGGATTATAAAAATGAAATTTAAACGTTTTAGTGGCGCATGAAGCCCGCGGCGTTCGCTGGGGTGCTTTTAAAACAATCTCGAAGATTAACTCAAACTGTTGTAGAAAAAGTAATTTAGCACGCTGCGCTCGCACTCTTTACAAACTATTATTATTAAAATACTAAACAACAAATTTAAGTTTTTGTGAACGACGCGACATTCGACAAAAACATTTTAAACATTTTTAAACAACTTTTGGTACCGCATAATAAAAGCCTTATAAACTGCAAAACTAAAGCTACATATTATTTTGCGACAGTTCAGCTAGTTGATGCTTGGGTCCGTGACCCCCTCAAAATGTTTGTCACGGGTTTAGTTAGTGGTCAACTGAAGTGCTATTTCGAAAACGAGTAGGGGGATCACGAGTGTTTTTGAATTTGAGAATTTGACCATTTTCGCCGGAAATAATCACGAGTATCACTTGTGATACTCCCCGGCCCTCGAGTATCACAAAAAAATTAAGGTGAATCCTCTTAAACTGAATAAAATACATAACCATATGCGCAAAATCCATTGTTAATTGTAGAGTAAGTTTTTAACATACGTTGCAGCTGATACAAAATGTAAAAACATCCTATCCTATATATGATATAACTTCCCTAGCGATTTTAATTTTCGAGTTATTCAATTTATATCACCGATAAAGGTATACAATTTTAATGAATTCGACTAAGTTTAATTCCGTATGTCGCTTTGAAAGATTTTCGATAAAAAACAATACGCATTCTAGCAACACACATTTAGTTAAATCCAATGTACGATGTACAATGTACATTGTACAATGATTACAAAGGGCCTGGGTTTCTAGATATAAATCTAGCAAATTCAACCTGGGTCACAGTTTAAATAAAGCGTTCCTAATTAACCATACAAATACAATCACCCTTAATTAGCAGTACTGAACACACTCCATCTCCTTCTCTTCAGCTCTCCTTTCAGCAGCTCAATTTCCTTCTGACTCCCCTTCAACATTCCCTTATTCTCGTACGCACGCCGGGACAGATACGGTAACACAGCCTCAATGGGTCCGTACGGTACGTACTTATAGCTGCAGTACCCACCTGCTCCTAACAAGTACGTGACTTGATCACACATTCCAAGCAGCTGTCCGAAGAAGATACCTCCGTTTGCCGGACAAATGCCAGACTGTCTCATTCGCTCCACAACGTACTGGATGGTGAATTCGTTGTGGGATGCTATCATCACCTGACATTTCTGACTTTCGATCTGCTTCAGGACGATTTCAACCATATTGTGGTAGCATGAGTTCGTGTGTGCTTTATCGGGGTATATAGGGTCCTCATTGTTAAGGTCGAGCGCACGTTGGCGTTCTTGTTCCATGTACGCGCCACGGACAAGCTTTGCGCCAAGTTTGTAACCCAGCACGTTCGCTTTATCTGCATCATAGATAAGCTGGGACGGGGTGGACTTAAGATAACACTGATACGTGTTGAACACGTGAACGTTTTCCTTGTTATATCGGGACATCATCTTGTTCGCAAAGTAGCCTATCATAGGTTGGAAGTAGGTCTGTTCAGCGTCGATGAGTATCTTGGCGTCCAACTCAACTGCGCGGTCGCACAGCACAATCAGTCTTTCTTCGACTCTATTAAGAGCTTCTAAGTGATCGGCACTCATTGTAATTTTACCATCAGGAAGATTGAGATGTGTTAACACGGTGTAGAGTGGTTTCTCAGGTGGACCAGGCATGCAAAATTCACGGAATCTGTGGTATTTAATATGGCCCATTTCATCCGGAGACATTGAATTAAACATATCTGTGATTTCACTTTCGTTTAAATCAGCGCCCAGACTGGTCAACATAGCTCGGAAATTATCGAGCGTCATTCTTAGTTCTGCAAGAAGTTCTTTGGGTCCTAGTACATCTTTAGGGAGGTACTTGGTGTTGATATAGGAGGGCAGCGTACCTTCAAACGTTTGGGAATGTTTGATATACAACTCCTGGATCCGATGCAAAAAATGAGAGCCTTCAAGCAGTGCGTTGGGTTTACTCAGACCTGTGACCTTGATGGCGGAGAATGCGTTTTTATCACAAACTTGGCTCGCTGTCTCCAAACATTCCAGGATCATTTTCAAGTTCTCCTCACAAATGTCTTCTCCTTTGTAAGGATAAGCTCGAGCTACCGCTTGGTGGGAATGGAATCCTGCTTAAACTGCACTTCTGTAACAGCAATCTCGGGAATCTCATCTGTTTCATCCTCCTTCAGATCTGCTTCAACTGAGTAATCCAGGATGGGCTTCACCCCGTACTCCTGCATTTTTGAGAGTTTTGGTCGTAGATCATTCACATCAGCTCCACCGACAAACTGACCATAAAATGTCATCCTCATAACAGAATCAAACATCTTTTTCGGCAGCATTATTTTGGAGAACTTCAAAAGTTTCTCGTTGTTATTTACAATGGAATCAATACCACACAGACGCAGCACAATACGGGATCTAAACAGTTCAAACATGTTTTTCGACTCATACGCTGCTTTCGCATCCTGGAAGTTCAGGAGAACGGGCGGAACAACGTGACTGTCAGTTTGTGCGTCAGAGCGTTTGTGACGGGCTGGAGTGCTGTGCTGAAGTTGGGGTAGAGCTTGCAGACGTCCGTATTGGGGAGAGCCCCCCAAACTTGTTGATCTCAGTACATTGTTGACTCTTAGCATCACTGTAAAACTGACATTTCATACGAAATTTATTATAGGAAAATACAAGGAATATTGTATCATAATATCAAGGCATCAAGCAACGCTTTGGACTTTCTTGATATGATAAATAAATGCCTCAATGTAAAATCTTGTCTGTAAAAGGTTCCAGAGGAACATCAAAGAGGAACAGCAAGCCACTATCACCAACGGTAAAGTTTCAAAATTATTATAACCATGTATCTCATAATATACTATTGGCAGAGAAAGCTGCGTTATAATGCATACTGCATAGGTTATTGAATAATCGCAAGCAGACATTTTTTGTTTGGGGACCAGCTTTTGGTACACTGGTTAATGTTTACTATAATGTTGAAATATTACATTAGAATTAGATAAATAAATAGAAAGATAGAACATACCACTATATCCAAAAATTGAAACACTGTACCGTAGCACACAACACAAAAAGTTAAACTACTGGCAAAGTGTCCTCAGAAAAATAAAAACCCTAAATATACCTAGCCTTGGTGAGACCTGCTTCGCGATTGCTATTCAGCGATGTGTGCTCCACAAGTCATCACATACCTGAGTTACAATCACGGTTGCAGTTTATTAACTCACAATTAAAAGTTCCTCGTTATTAGCCGTAATCAACAAATACACGCAACAGCCATAAATAAGAGCCATACACACATTTAAATCAAAGTAATTATGTAGATATCAAAAACACCGAATGTTACACCTTAACCTTATCTACACTGAAAATCTTGCCGTCTCTAATATAATGATACTTTGTTGGCTCATCAGTGATCATTTCCTTTACTTTGACAACAAGTTTCTGATGAGCTGCTCTCTCCTCCTTGCTTCTGTCAGGTGTGATGTACCATGTGTGGTACGCTGTACATTTAGATTTCTTCAGATTTCTTGCTCGAGCAAGAACCATTTTTACTGATTCCGCGCAAGCCAATGTCACTTTTATTGGTCTCGGTTTACCACTGCCTGAAGTTGTTTTAATCCCGATAGAATTTGCTGCTACAACTTTAGGATCACACCCTGAGGATTCCCAAATCAATTCGATCACTTCTTCTGCCACTAAGTGTGGATCAGGGGAGTAATTCTCCAGTACACCGTAGATAATGAAATTCTTACTACGGATGTCGTCTTCAACTACGGTTTTCACAGCTGTTTTTATACTGTTGATCGACGGAGTACTTGTAGTTGTCTCGCAGTTCTTCTTCACGATATCGCTCCACGCTGTCTTCATCTCGGTATGAACAGTTGTTTTAAAAGAGTCGAGTTGCTCCTGTTGCTGTTTAATCTGGTCTTTCTGATAGTTCAGCTGATCTGATTTAAGTTTGTCTATCGTACTGGCTGCACATTTACAAAGTTCAAGATTACTAGTCAATAGCTTAGAAAGATTTTCAACTGCAGTAGCCAAGGGATCTTTATTTACAGCCATTAATCTCGAATGATTCAGTTCTGTAACGCTTTGTGCTTTTGACATCTTCAAAATCTCATTCATCGCTGACGATAGCTCCTTTTCAAATCTGTTCAGATGTTCGACGGAAAAATCCATTTTACAAAAGCCAAGGCGTACAGCACGACGTGTCGGTGTAACAGCAAGTTGAGATAACACTACCGATAAGAGAGCAATTAAAATGTTGCAAAAGCTAGAATAAAAGATTGTAACTGAATAAAAGATTGTAACTGAGAATAAAAGATTGTAACTGAATAAAAGATTGTAACTGAATAAAAGATTGTAACTGAGAATAAAAGATTGTAACTGTGAATAAAAGATTGTAACATACTAGGCTTTTAAAGTAAGACTAAGTATGCATGACAATTTGTGAAATTAAATCTTGGAAAATTCAGTTACATTTTAATCACGAGACACGACTTACATTATAACTTTCAAAAGAATCTGCACGACTGCACCGAACAAAAAACTCTCCAAATGTGTCTCCTGTTCATGATAAAATTAGAGATACTCCTTACAAACTCAAGCAAACATCAATTAAGCACGGTGCGAAGTTAAAACTGACAGGATACAAGAACACGACCCAAATATAAATACAGCAGGGCCCTCGCCATAGGCCATACCTAATACAACAACTATAGCAGCCTCTAAGATGAAAATTAACACAAAAAATTAAGACAACAAAAAAAGGTTGGGTAATTTTTT